>NC_046972.1:22486289-22511289 GCF_009769545.1 Cyclopterus lumpus | reverse complement strand
TGTTGGCCGTGAGCTGTCCGATAAGAGTCATGAGAAGCAGAGGCGTTGGGACTGAAGGGGAGGAACTTTAAATCCTGTAATCCTTTAGAACCGCAAAAAAAAATGAAAGAAAGAAATGAACGCTTTTATTTGTGCCCGTTGGGAGAAATTCTTCTCTGCGTTTGACCCATCCTTGGTTATTAATTCAGTGTCTTGCTCAAGGACACTTCCACGTGCAACTAATGGGGGAGGGAGCGGGGATCGAACCGGGTACCTTGTGGTCACGGGGACGACCTCTTCTAATTTTCCCCAGTTTAGTTTTTCACGAGGAAGCCAACGGGCTCCGTGTTTTGAGATGACGAGCCTGTTGTTCCATCTGGAGACAATATGTGGGACCGTCTTCACCGCAGGGGGCGAAATATGTAGAAATTGAGACCAAAGGATGTAGTAAAAAAATATTGCGAGTGCGACCACACTATATGCATCCCTGAGAGCACTGTGCAGAATATAGAGCTGTTTCTGGGAATATATGTTAATATATGGATATAGTGTTTTTTAATTTTTTCAATGGTCCTTTTGGTCTTTAAAAAAAGAAAGAAATTGTGTTATTAAACATGCTGTATCGCTTCTGACCAGCAGAGGGCAGCATTGGATTTAAAACACATCGGAGCAGCGCTGAGAGCAAACCACCTGAGTGTGCTGCGTGTGCGTGTGCGTGTGCGTGTGTGGGCACATCTTTGTAGAAGTGTACTTGTGTGCCTACACGCCAGTGTGTGTGTGTGTGTGTGTGTGTGTGTGTGTGTGTGATTGCATGAAGTGGTTCTCATGACATGATGTTAATTAAAAGTGAGCCATTTAATTATTCGTATTTTTGTTGCAATACATTTAAAATAATTAGATGTAAACTGGTTTGCATAATAAAAAAAAAGAAAATACAGATATATTTATCATAAATAAATAAAATCTATATTTATTTGTACTTGTTTATTTATTAGAATAACAAAAACTGATCAAGAAAAAAGGCGTGGAGGTACAAAACGTTGAAGGTACGAAAAAATAATAAAATAAGGCAATCTGTATTTTGCTAATTGAGTTACATTACGAAGCACGGCGAGTGCACGTGTGTCGTACATGAGAACATGCGGGCGTATCGGGGGTTCGAGTCCTGTGAAGATGCACTCGGATTCCCAGGGAGCTCTATTAGGAAAACAGGTGCTGCACAAAAAAAAAAAAAAAAGACAAGAAAACATCTGGCGAACGCACGAGAAACCACGGCAACTGCATTCGTTTTTTCCGGAGACGCAACAGAGTGTGCCAATCCGTCACCTGGAACCATGAATATTTCATAACGACAGTCACGCGGTGATGCGTGTGGATGCCCCTCATTGCTGTAGCTCTGATTGTGGGCCTCATCTGGTCGTGTTGGAGAGAACTGCTAGTGGCTTAAACCGCTAGGGAGTGTTGCATGAAAGCGCGGTGGAATTAGCACGCTAACTAGCGGATTTTTGCTAACTCCGCCGTGCATTTCGCGCAACACCGATTACAGAAACGGACCCGAAAACCAAGTCGGCGCCTATCTGCCTGCGAGGATGAAGCATTACGCTGTTGAATCTTTTCTCAGTTAGTGGCTGGCGAGTAAGCTAGCTAGCTAGCGTGCTAATTCCACCATGCTTTCATGCAGGAAATGTCCCTCTGTCTCATTCTTTGACACAAGGGAAATTAGTGTGTCTCTCACACACACACACACACACACACACACACAAGCAGCGTGTGTGCGGTGAGGCACACAGCGTGACAAGATAAAGACAAGCTCAAGCCGGCTGATGGAGATGGATAAAGATGATTCAATATTAAAAAGAGAGAGAGACCGGAGCCACCGGGCAAAGAGAAGCCAGCTGTTCTTCGGACCAGCTTCAAAAGTCCGGCTAACATCGACAAGCGAGGCCACTCATTCCAGGCTCGCAGAGAGATTCTGCAGTTAAAAGCTTATTGAAATATGTATATATACTGTATATATATATATATACATATACTCTGGCGTGTTACAATATCACACGTTGGATTATTAGAACACATTCAGCGGTTCAACGAGCCAATAAATGCTAATTTGAGAGCAAAATTCGATTTAGTGCAGCTACTTTATTTCCCTGGTTCTTCATTTATATTTATTTCATCTGTTACATTAAAGCGGACATATTTACAAAGAATTTTGCAGATTAAGAAAAAATGGTGCATAGTTACAGATTTAACAGTATAACTATATTTTTTTAAAGTGGTTGTAATTAGCTCTAGCTTAACAAGCTGCAACATGACCCCATTCTGCACAATGAGAAGCCTTTTTATTTGTTCTGTTGCTACATTTGAGGGATAATATTATTGCATTTTAACTTAAGTAGAGGTTTGCATGCAGGACTTGTACTTGTAATGGATTGTTTGTACATTGTGGCATCTCCTTGAATATATAGACTCTTTGTTTGGCGTGTGTCTAAATGTGTGTCAGTGGACGAAGGTAACGCAAAATAAAGAGTCAGCTCTTTCAAAGCGGGTCACACCTAGATCACATGACAGGACATCCTGATTAAAAAAAAGGGTGCATCCTACTCTAATTGCTTAGCTTTTGTGACTTCCTGAAACAACAGGCGTCTATATCCTCAACACCCGCCAAACATCCGCTCGGTCGTCTTCCCAAATAACGGGCTGACTCATCTCATTGAAACGGCTGATTGGATCACTTCTATTGTTGTGATCTCTATTGTCTCGGGGACCTTCATTGTTTTCTCTTCATTTTGGTGCAGTTTTTCCCGGCAAAGCGGGTTTTAACTACGTTGTCCGAATATCCTCAAACGTCCGTCATGTGCTCAAGGGTCTGCGAAAACAGTAAAAGTCATCCCATTTGAACTCAGCATGTAGAGACTAAACTAACACCATGTAACATGTTTAGTTAGTTATTAGGCTCCAGGGATTGCCTCTTGCAACCCTTGGACTCCAGGGAAGTGAAGGAGAAGCAGAACTCTTAAGCCCCGCCCACTTCTGCTGCACACGTGCCTGTATGCTCGTTCAGTCAAAGTTAATCAATAACTAATGTTACATGCGTCCAAACGGCACCGTTTTCGGCACGGCACTTCGTCGGGTTCCAACGAACTCACCCGCCGAGTGTGAAGCCGATCGGACAAAAGGTTCTCAAGATATGTGAAGAACACACAGACGGACCATAAAGCAGGGTATGCTTCAAGGCGGGGCTTGCTGTGATTGACAGGTCGCTGCCGCTACCAGATCAGCTCTCTGCATTCCAAACATGGTAACCTAGCGACGGCTGTAATCCAAGTTGGCGCCGACGAAATTACGACTACGTCCACTTCTTATATTCTTATATATACAGTCTGTGGTTGCTTTAGAGTTACATATCTATAATATATTAGAACATTAGCAAACCTCAACAATTACCAAGAGTTTCCAGTCTTTATGCTAAGCTAAGCTAACTCTTCCTTGCTCTAGTTTCATGTTTAATGGACAGATATGAGAACTGGCGTTTAAAGCGTAACACAATTATTAAGACTTACTTCAGATGAGAGCAAAAAAGTTGAAAAACAAATGATTCATATCAGTCCAATCCTCACATCTTTGAGTGCTTTTCATTTTATAAAACACACACTGATGTCAAATCTATTTTTAACTGCATATCATCATTTGTTTCTTCTGTTCATGTAGTTTGACTTTCGTGGGTGTTTTTGATATTCCAGCTACAGTCTCACTCCCTTTTTATATAAATAAATAAATGTGAACTAAATTGAATTTGTACACAAAAGTCCAGTCTGTTGGTGTTTATATTAGCAAATATAGACTAAAAGGGCAAAGAAGTGGTTATGATCAGCATTATGTAAACAGTTTATTACATAACAACAGATATCCACCAGCAGTGATTATAATAATTAGGCCATAAGCGCATATCATAGACATAAGAAATGATAAAAAGCATTTATGTGAAGGTAAAACTCCATATTATCCTCCTAATGAAAAGAATAAAGCGGTTGAGAGGATGGAGTTTCAGACCCCCCCCGCAAAAAAAATAAAAACATTCATAGAGGATTTAATGTTTTCGTCCCGTTCCTTTTCCATCTTTTCGTGTCAAATTATTGTCACAAAATCTAAAGGTTGAATTATAATGAGTTGCATTGCTGTCGCTCGGTGCTCGGGTGACGTTTGATGTTCTAGACTCGAGGCAGCATCTCGGAGAAGGAAGGTCTCAGCCATCGATCCCCGATGCAGCGGTGCACATCGACTGCTCTGGTTAATTGAATTCTGTTCACTCCTCTGTGTTTTCTAAATATATATATTAAAAAAAAGAATCTTACAGCTCCCCCCCTTCAGTTATGGATCCGTCAGGTTTAACCGCGTTCGCCTCAAAGGCAGAAATGTGCTTTTATTTTGTCGTTCAAACCCCGTGAGACTTCATAGAAAGATTAAAAATAGATAACGTGGAAGTGCGAACTATTTCAGTCGACGTACTGCTCCTTAAACATATATTTATATCCTGCAGAATGGGTTGAATTGTGTCCGTATGAACATTATCAGATTTGATTTGTGTTAGACACTTTTTTTATTTTATTGTGTATATGTATTTAATGTTAACTTGCAAACACGACGTCTTTTTTATCGACATCCTACAAGTTATTAATACAAATATTCTTAATGTGTGTATTTGAAATATACCTGAGATATTCTGTCTAGCAATAAATCACCTTTCCATGAACCTAATTAGAAACATGAGGTATAGTGTGTGTTTTTATATTCATGATATCTCTCTTAAATACTCTGTGATGTTATAAGCTGCATTCTATATTTGTGTTTAGAGACGTTCCTGATAACTGTACAACCTTCATTTCCTTTAAGTTTCTTCATCTTCTTGATTAAAAGTATACAATTTATTTATGTATTTAGCATTTTTTACAGACAGAGGTCACAAAGTGATTGACGGGAGCAGAAAAACTACAATGATCACAACGTGGCCATACAAGGGGACAATGCATTACAATAAGCTTTTAACACAAGACATGTATAGAACAATAAAATACACAATAAAAACAATAAAAACAGTAAGTTTTAACAGTAACCGGGGTTTTAAAGCTCCAGTCCTGTTCTTTAAATGATGACATCACTACTGCCGGTGTAAACAGGAAGTGGACAGAAATACAAGAAATACAAGTTTTATTTTTCAAACTTAGTTACAAGGCTGCAGCTCTCTCTCTCTCTCTCTCTCTCTCTCTCTCTCTCTCTCTCTCTCTCTCTCTCTCTCTCTTCACTTATTTCCTCTCGGTTCGGTTGTTTTCCGCTCTCACACTCGTGGCTGAAGTTCATGCGTTTGTGCTTTTGTTTGTTTACAGTTTCTTTGTGCAGAACGTGATAACGTAATAAGCATTAATAGGAAAAGGAAAGTCCTATAGGAAAAGTAAAGTGGTAGTGTGGATGTCCTCTACGTCCCGTGGAGATGTTTCTGTCCCTGTTCAGCCTGCAGAAGACTGCCGTGTTAAAACGTTGGTGAATTATTAAATGTCTTTTGCACCGTGACTACGAGTGTGGCACTTTTATTGCTGGTGTGCGTTCCCCTTCTCTCGCATCCCGAACACAAACTTTATTATGTGATGTGTGAGGAAATTCACATCAAAGAAACTCTATCACACTTTATCAAATGTTAAATACGCTTTTATAATGTTGGTCATTATGTTGCATGTGAAATCGTCTGCAATGTAGCTAGAAGGCTCTCTGATCATCACATCAACATTGACACTCAAACATTGTAAAGCACAGTAAAAACACTGTAAAGAAACAGTCAAAATAGTAAAACACTGTTAAAAACAGTCAAAACTGTAAAACACTTTAAAGAAACAGTGAAACACTGTAAAAAAAACACTGTAAAACACATTAAAAAACAGTAAAACACTGTAAAGTAACAGTGAAACATTGTAAAACACTGTAAAACACCTTAAAAAACAGTAAAACACTGTAAAGTAACAGTGAAACATTGTAAAAAAAATATTTAAAAACTGTAAAACAATTAAACACTGTAAAACACGAACATACTGTAAAAACATGTGACACAAAAACAACACTGACAGATATTGTAAAACAGAAGAAAACAAAACAACATTACCAGGACATTCAATTTAATTGAGAACATTAATTGAGGCGGATTTTTTAAAATGTGCTTTTACAGGAACTGGAATAAAAACATGGCCGTTGCATCACTGGCGCAACGACAATCACGTTCACAGCAACACGCGCAAAGAAACACGAATAACCGACTTCGCCTCTCTTTGAATCCTCGATGCTTCGCTCTTCGACTCGGCCCCCCCCGACGTTCCCACGGCGATGTTCTTTGTGCCCGAATAATTCCATGTTGCTCGCTGTCTGCTCCCGTTGTGTACGGCATGGTTAGGAGCCGGTGAAGGGGAAGGACTCAGCGCACGGGGACCGGCCTGGTTTTCCTACGCCCGCAGCCAAGCGTGGGTCTTACGTAAGGAAGGGGGGGGGGGGGGGTGATGGATGGTCCAGAGTACAGCATCCATACCACATGACGGCTCATCTTGGATTATGAGCATTCGGCGGGTAACGGCTGCATTATTTAACAAACCCCTTCAAGCCGTCTGATCCTTTTTTTTCACAGGTGCGCACGTGAGTTTCTCTGAATTTCATAATTAATCTCCGTGTCGATACGCTCCGCATTCCACAATCTGGGAGGTGGTTTCTGAGCCTTCTCGGGTTGTGAACAAACACAAGTACACTTCTACAAAGATGTGCCCACACACACACACACACACACACACACACACACACTGCTGGCTGACTGGCCTTTCACAGTGATATTTACTTTAAACTGCCACAAAGGGCTGCAGGGTGGACCTTAAAAGGATGTTGGCGTCACACTGGTTCTCTTCTTATTGTTGTCTCATTTAGTCATTTGTTAGTAACTGCCTTTTTTTTTTTAAAGACGCGTATAAACATAAACTTTCCGTTATGTATTTTAAATTATTGAATAAAACTTTACAATCTCTTAAGCTCGTGCGAACCGCAGAATGCATTTCAGGCGCAAAATCAAAAAAACCTTTAAAAAAAAAAAAAAACGTTGCAGAAATGCGGATTCATTTCCAGGTTTTAGGACTCATTCTCGCACCACTTCAAAAATCTATATTTACATTCTAACGATGTATAAAAAATCCCAACGTGACATTGTGAAAGGGGGGGGGGGGGGGGGGGGAACATTCACCTGAACCTGCAGCTCCACTCGGCTTTACAGAGGCAGAAAGAGAGCCGGACGTCTCCCTTAAGGAGCTGGTGGAGACCAAACACGGAGCTAAAAACAATATCTGCATATATAAGAAACAGCAGCTAAAACCAGTTCAGCATATTAACTTAAATAGTAATGACACCTTTGCCTCGTCCGGTGGCCCCTAACTCTGAATAAACAATATTCAACCGTGAAAGTCACCTCGATGTCCGCGAGACAACATTTGAGAGCTCTTCCAAGCTTTTACATTTTACCTCTGCGACTCACTCTTTGTTCCAGAATCGTCATTTAGAAGTTGGGATAATTATCAAGCCAGGAATAGCCCCCGCCTGTAGTAGTCAGACGTCCCAATACAACCACCGGAGCGTAGAACCGCGTTCCATAATTGATCCGACTTCTCAAAGAACGTCATTTCAAAACTCCAGTTTATTAATAAGTAGAAAAAAAAATGCGGTTGGAGATTTGGTGAATAATTCATGCGTCGGACGAGTAATTCGGTCACCGCATTGTGCAGGAAGCCAGAAGAGCGCGTTAAACCTGTTCTTGTTATTACGTTTCTATTACGAGTCTCTCTTTGTCGTCACCGGCTAACGGCGCTTTGACGCGCTCGTCTTTTTATTCTCCCGGCGGATCGATGCCGGTTGATGTTTGTCGGGGGGAAACTAAAACACGGCCTCCCGCCCGCACGATTCTGATGGATCGTCGTTTGTCATTCGGCCCCGTCGGGCTCGCCTTTATGTGCCGCTCAAAGTCGGGCTTTTCCCATTTGTCCTCACGAAGTTAAACATTGCGTGTTCTGTGTGTTCTCTCTCGTCTTGTGAGAGAACAAACGGCTTCTTTTTACAAATGTTTCAGAGTCACCGGAGGGGAACAGGGAGTGGAGTTTCGCTCCACGGCTGGTGGAAATATACCTTGAATTATCGGGACACATTTTTAGGGAATGTGTTCATCTGCTCTCATAGCAGCCGATTAGCTTAGCTTAGCTTAGCTTAGCATAAAGACGGGGAAAGACAGTTTGCCCAAAAGCATAATCTGTGCATGAGAAGTGGACACGTTCACTGTGACGTCACCTTTTGGTTCGTGGACCGGGGTTTTGAATTAGAAGCGCTAAATCACGGCTAGCGCCTCGTTTCACACGGGGGAATCGAACAGCGGTCTCCTTGGCCGAAAGATCGCCGTTTGCTGGACGCATCCACCTCCTACTCGCCCCGTGCGGACTTTACGGCCTTCACTCTTCTGTGTTCGTGGTTACGTGGACGGCGTTACGGATTACGGCGCATCATTTTTTTACAGAGCCACGAATGCTGGATGAGAACCGACCGAATTCAGCGTGAAGCCGCTTCTGTCGTTGGGTTAACATTAAAAAAGACAAAAAAACAATTGATTGCTTTAGACAGTTTAAAAATGGAGAAAAATATTCTTTATCAATAAAATCAATGTGTGAGGCTAAATCTGACTAAAACAACACGACTAACATCACAGCGACATGCAGCTGTTACAAAACACTAACATGCACACACACACACTCACACACATCAAGTTAATGCAATGAAATGCACAGAATGACGGCCATGTTGTAGCTGCAGGAGACCGACGGCTTCTCTGCGACAGGCAGGAGAGGTGAAAGACTCCCAGCACTCCCAGCACTCCCAGCACTCAGCGCTGAGATGAAGTGGGATGGAAAGCTTTCATGCATTCAGGCCACTGCCCTCGCAGTCTGCGGTCGAGTGCCAGTGACTGTGTACTTTACCCCCCCCCCCCCCCGCCCATGTGCCACCTGATCCCTCCTCGCTCCTTTTCCAGATAATAATAATTTTGCGTTATTGGTGACGAGTTTCTTTTCATTGTCCGAGAGCTAAAAGTGTTATTCGACCTAGAAAATGTCAACTTTTCAGGGAGAAGGGTAGAAGAAGAAAAAAAATCATCTTGTTTTTGTAACTTCGGGACAATACAGTTAGAAACTGCCATGAGGAAAATGAAATGTCAAACAAGGAATACCACGAGATGACGCCTGAGCTCGTGGAAGAGACTAAAAACAGTGAAGGCTGCTCCAGGGACGGTGGAGTTGTGTAGGCCAAGGAAGAAACTTAAAGAATGCAGAACAAAAAACTATATTTTTAGTTTTAGTTTAGTAAAAAAAATAACAAAAAAATCAAATGAATAAATTTCTTCTAAAGACAAAATAAAACGAGACGAAAAACTCTGACTTTCAGGATTCACTCCTCGAATTAATCCAATATATTTGTGTTGTGTTTGTCTTTAAAAGTGATTGACACGACGTTGATCAATCAGATTTACAGGAAGGTGAACATGTTTCAAGGTTTTGTTTCCGGAAGTTACTGCATGAATGTACAGGTGACAAAGCCTCAACCCAACAGGTTACAACAGATACTTTTATTCATGATAATAAACATCAACGACAATAATAACCATTAAAAAAAAATAATAGAAATAATAATTATAAAAAATAATAATAATAATATTTGTTTTAAATGGTCCGTTTCATTCTTACTTAATTTTTTTAAATTTAATTAACAATATTTTTTTGTAATATTATTTGTGTCTGTGTCAGCAATATTAAAGCTATATGTTGATCAAATTAATACAAACACAACACAGTGGATTTACAATTTGTTCTAAAATATTTGCTCTGAACTTGTCACCTCTCCAATAAATAAGAGACTGAATAAAGTTCATGTCTCCTCTCAGAGCTGCTCCCGGTTTGGAGGTTTTGAACCAACAACCTCCCTCTCCTTTAAACCTGCCGCCTCCAGACAGTCTCTTGGTGGTTCGGGCTCCATTATTTATGAATAAAGACTAAACGCCGGCGCTCCTGGGTGGCCGTGAGACGCGGAAGAGTCGCTGTGTAATCCGTTTTGGAAAACGCGTGCGGGGAGGAGCCGTGCACGGTAGCTGTGGGGTCAGGGGAGGATTTGGAGCAGCTGGACGCATGCGCCCCACCACCCCCACCCCTCCTTTCCCACTACTCCTCCATCCAGCGCGCAGGAGGAGCAGATGGGATGAACTTGTCGCGTTACCTCCTTAAAGGAGCCGTCGCCCAACCTGCTCACGGGATAGGTGCACGTTTTAATATTTTTAATTTGTTTGTTTTAAAAAAACAAAAACAATCCTGGGAAGTTTAATTAAAAAAAAGGGTAAAACCAAACAAAACAAAAAAAACGAATTAGAAGATCAATGAGAAGTCTTCGAGTGGATGTGCGCGCGGATTAGACCCCAGAGCGAGGAAGGAACTGGAGCGCGCGCTCTCCCCACGAAAGATGCGGAAACAACAACAATCTGGATTTTGACCCAGCGGGATATTCGCACGCGCTGACCGGGGCAGCATGCCGTGGCTCCGGAGGAGGGTGAGGATGTTCCAGCTCGGAGTGACACCCACACACCCGGAAGTTTTCTGCCAGTTGGGACTATTTCTTTGCTATGCATCGGCTTGTTTTTGCACCATTCCGCGGATATAAGGTTTTTTTTTTTTTTTTTGAGGGGTTTTAATAAAAAATTTTAATTGGTGGGGGTGGGGGGGGGGGGGGGGTGACCCCTGAGTCACCATGTCAAAGGTCATCCAGAGGAAGAACCACTGGGTCACCAAAGTGAACGAGTGCCTGGTCGGCCGGGACGCGCGCGGGGAGCTGAGCGTGCGTCTACGCGGCGGCGCCGAGAACGGAGAGTTCGCGTCCGTGGGGCAAGTTGAGGAGGATGCGGTGGTTCACCGGGACGGGGGCCCGTGCGAGGGGGAGCTGCTCCTGGAGGTGGAGGGGCTGCCCGTGTCGGGGTTACCCCTCTACGACATCTCCACCGTCATGAAGGGCTGCGAGGGTCCCGTCCGGTTGAAAACCGTGCGTCAAGGTAAGAGACCGGAGAGAAAGTCAGCAGTGTGTGTGTGTGTGTGTGTGCGTGTGCGCGTGTGTGTGCGCGCGCACTAAAGAGTCCCAGGGGAAGTTGTTTTCATAATTGCCATCGTGGGCACACATAACACGGGGGATGCGTGTGAAGTAGGGCGGAGGAGAGGGTGGTGCTGCTCAGTGCTCTTCCACATCAGCCCCGGCCTCGCAGCCCTCCTGCCCCCATTCAGTCCTCCACGAAGCCTCTCCGGGGTCAGACCTGGGGGGTCACAGACTAGGCCACTTACTGAGGCTGTGACACGCGGTCTGTCTACTGCCAGCTTCCTGACATGGAGGACTTTATTTAGCCCACTTTGTCTGCCTGAGGCCAAAGGGCTGGCATTGTATGGAGAATATTCAATTTATTTTATATATATATATATATATATTCTTTATCCTAGTGGGCCTGTGTTTGGTTGATGTAATTGCTTCCTAAGAAGGGAAACAGCCCATTTAAACAGCTTTAAAACTTTAAAGGAAAACATTTGATTAAAAAAAAATATATATATTAAAAAAAAATTATATATATATATTTATTGCTATCGTGATCTGAGATTCGATATCCTCTTACATTTTGGCAATCTTAAAAAGGGCTTTATTGTAGTCTTTTCCTGCTTTATTCTTTATTACAGTGAAGTAATGTCATTTACACTCGGTTAGTCATAATACTGATGATCGCTGCTCATCATCTGAGACTTCCACAAGCTGCTGCTGCTCAACAGCTGTGTGTACTAACAGTAGCCATGTTTGTTGTTTACATTCATAATGATCATTTTGGGGGCGGGGCTTGGGAGGAAGGCCTGAAGGCTGACTTAGAGGCTTGTTTGCTACTTTCATTGTAAACGTGTCGGCCACACTGCTGGCTTTTTTGGGGGGTTTTGGATAATGTGTACAATCTAGCGTACACTTACCAGCCGTGCTTTTTTAAAAAAAGTTCACTGTCACCTTTTAATGGCTGGTTGTTTTATCTGCTTGTGTCCGCAACTTTTTTTATTTTCACTATAATTGTAATTGCTTAATTGGCCCTTGCAGTAAAAATAAAAATAAATGCGGAGGTCACGTCCTTAAATGTCTAGTTTTTTTTTTCTTCTTCTTCTTCTTCTTCTTCTTCTTCTTCTTCTTCTTCTTCGACCAGCAGTCCAAAAACCAAAATAATAAATCAGTTCACTTTGAAAATATGACAAAGAGAAGCAGCAACTTTTTGCTACGTCGCAGTCTTTCACTATTTCTGCTTGAAAAGCCCAATTGATTTGTCAACTAATCTCTCTGGCTCTACTTCTTCCCGTAAAGTAGGGTTTGTTTTTAGAGGGATGGTGGGCGGGGGGGGGGGGGTGGTTGAGAGTGGGACACCACTCATGGGCAGCGAGGGTTATTTCTGGAAGTGCCCCCTGCGTGTTGTGATGAGCTTGACCCATTGCCCACGGTCTGCTGCATCTGCATCTGTCTGAGAGACGGCTGCAGGGACTTCTTCTTCTTCTTCTTCTTCTTCTTCTTTTTGTCTTTCTTCCTGTCGGCCAAATCCGGATGTTCTTTAATGAATAGGTCTATGAGGTGTTACGCATGTAACCCATTTTTCCCAATATGCCAAAAACTGTTCCAGTTTGTAGTTGACAGATGCTGTTATCTTCTCCATGTGGTAAATGTCCATTGTAATTTGTATATTTCACCTCCAATGTCTTTCCATAAACGCATAATCACGTTAACTTCCCCCACCCCCCAATCGCTCACACATTAAATATTTGACAAAGCTCTCTGTAAATCATTAACTGTGTTATATAACCGTGGTTTTGTTTCAGCGTGGCGTCGTCGTCTTTCTATTGTACTGTATTGTCCATGTAGTGGACGCTTGACCTCTGGAGCTATTTTTAATATCCTCTAACAGTTTCCTAATTATTCTGAACTCCCCGTGGAAACGCTTTCTCACCCCTATTGGAGACGTGAAGTTTGTCATGAATCCGCGTCTTCATGCGGATTCTCCTTTTCTGTAATTAAAGGAGGGGGGATGGGGGGGTAGTCTTCTATCGGAGTAGCTCACAAGACCTCCATTGTGCCTCGCAGTCTGTTTGGGGGCTCCCGTGCAGAACCAAAGGGAAAAAAGACGGATCGGATCTCCCTCCAAAGAGCTGTGGGCTCACGTTACGGGAGGCCGCCTCGGCTCGGTGCCGCCGGTGGAGACGGTGCCGGTCGTCATCGTGTTAGTGATACTTCAAGCAGCCCCGCAGGTGGGCTGCTCCCACTGAGGAATGCAGGAAGAAAACCACCCGAGTGAAGTGAGATTCCTGTGGTGGAAATGTTGGACTGTTTGCACTCTGGTGGTTTTGATTCTGGGTTTTGATTAAGCTCCCAAAACTGTGTGAAGGAGTGACAGATCTGTTATTCACATGGCAAAAGACACACTAGGATCTTTGATTTAAGTTCAATCTTTTGACGAAATGTAATTTTAGTTGCTAATATTTAATTATAAATTAATTTTCTTCTGTCCTCGAAGCATTTTCTAGGTTGTCGCCATCTTTGTTATGTGTAGTTACCACGGTTACAAGCGTCATTCTACGTAGACTTTACATGCACGTAGTTGGACGACTGCACAATAGTGAAGCCAAAACATCCCGGGTATGGGAGCGGCCATCTTGAGATTTTTTTACTTCCTGAGGAGTAACGAGGTCCCGCCCACACACACACACACACACCCACACGCGAGCCAATCACCAGCCCGAGCACGGCCACAGCTTGTTGGCACGAGCCACCTAGCTGCTACATTAGCATCATGGTGACAACTAACCATAATATCACCAGAAGTACATTCACGATCAACATTACACAGATATGGAAAGTGAAATGTACTTTTATAGCATCAAATAACTAATTAAAACCAAAACTTATCTGAAAACATTACTCTTAAACATGATAAGAACTGCCTAAAATGACAGAAACCGTTTGTTGGATAAATGTATTTCACCTGTATTTGAAAAGGGGGGGTCGAGATGTTTTATTTCTAGACAATTTTAAAGCCTTGAGTTTGGCATTTTGCCCGTCGTCATCTTAGTTTTTGTTTATTTACAACTAGAAGTGACACAAGAGGGTGGAGCAAAGTAAAAAGGACCGGTGTGAAAGATGAGTACATTTTATGATATTGCATAATTTTGGGGTTAAAGTACAAAGAGGGAGTACTTTCGGGCACGTTTGGACTTTGACCCACCGGCGTGGCTCGTGTCTGTTGTCATCAGTTGAATCACAGGTGAAACGTTTTGTCTCTTGACTGTTTGATGGGCATTTGATAACAGCGGTGTTTTTGTCAAGGTGCAAAGGTCATAGAAACGTTATTTGAATGATACTTGGTGGTTTATAGAAGAGGCTAATTTCAGTTTATGCATTTAAGAATTAAATAAAAACAATGAACTACACTTTGATTTACAACTTGGACAGAGTCTTCTTGGTATTTTAGTTTTTCCCCTTTTTTAAGTTAAAACCAGAAAACCCCTCCTGGACTAAAACAGCCTGGCGGTTTATGGTGGTCCGATCAGAGGCGGGGTTGACCCGGGAGTCTGATCTCCTTCACTTGAACCCAGCCAGAGGGATTCGAGGGCAGCCTGCTGGATGCCGGGCATTCCTGAGCGGTGGGGCCAGGAGTTCACCGGTACACCCGGTGAAACATCCAGACTTCTAGACATCGAACCCTCTATTTCGCTCCCGGTTCAACCCTCCTCACGTGTCACTTCCTGCTTCCTGCTGTCGCCCGGCTCACCTGACAGGGTGGCATCGTGATCCATCTGTTTTGAACTGTTTTTTTTTTTTAAAGCTTTAAGCTAAATTGTATGACGGTACTGTGATGAAACGCACGGTGATAATATTGTTGTTTTTGTTTCATTTGTTGAAAATAACAAAAATAAATCAACATTTCATGGTTAGAAAATGGCACAAAACGGCATCTCGTGTTTTAAATCGTCTCTTATCTTGCAAGGAAAAGTTTGATCTGTGTCGTGAAATCAAAGTAATCCAGAAGCCTCAAGAACCCGAACAACCATTTGCTTCTGAAGAACCCTTTTTCTTTTAAAGAAAGGGTTTCCAAGAGTTCCATTAAGGACACTTTTTCATTCAGAGAACTCTTTTTGAAAGACGGACCTCTTCAAGGGTTGTTTAAAGGTGTTAAAAGACCCTCCCAGTCCACACGCCCACAAGAACCGTACTTGTGAACCGGGATTGTTGTGGGTTGCACCACGTCGTCTATCCTGTTAAACTATAACCAATGTTAGGGTGGAGAAAGACCTTTGGGTAATGGAGAACATTGTTATAGAACCAGTTCAAACGACTGAAATTAAAGACTATTGTGTGGACGCGTGGATTCATCTTTAATAAAACTGAACAGCCTGGCAGAACTGATATTGAGTAAGTGTTGAATGTTCTGTGGGTAGTCCACAGAACCTCCACCCTTAAGAACTGAATGGAATTAACCCTTGGAATATAAAAGGGTTCTCAGGGAAAGGTTCTTGTCAAACCCCTTAGAAGGTGGAAAGGTTTTGTATAAAACCTCAAGAGAGGGTTCTGGGTGGAACCATTACTTCACGGAATGGTTTTCTGGAGAACCTCACATTAGGGGTTCTGGGTGTATAACCTTTCAGAGATGGTTCTGGGTTTAACCCTTTATGTTGGGTTCTATGAATAACGGTTTCAGACCTTCTAGAAGGTTCTACCAGACATTAAAAAAGTTTCTCCTATAAGGACAAGGTAAATAACTTGATACTGTTCTAGTTAGCACCTTTTATTTCTAGTGGGTCTTGTTAGCACCCTTAGAACGTGGAAACGCTTTTAATTAAACCTCCAGAGAGGAATCTGGGTGGAACCATTACTCCATGGAAGGGTTTTCTGGCGAACCTCACATAAGGGGTTCTGGGTGTATAACCTTTCACAGATGGTTCTGGGTTTAACCCTTCATGTTGGGTTCTATGAATAACGGTTCCAGTTGGACCTTCTAGAAGGTTCTACCAGACATCAAAAAAGGTTATCCTATAAGGACAAGGGAAATAACTTGATACTGTTCTAGTTAGCACCTTTTATTTCTAGCAGCCTTAGAACGTGTAAAAGCTTTTAATTAAACCCACAGAGAGGAATCTGGGTGGAACCATTACAAAGGTTCTCTGTGGAATGTTTTATAGGGCGTGCTGGGGGGGGGGGGGGTCTAGGTACAACCCTTTGTGTTGGGAACCAAATGAGCGAAGTAACGACAATGGTTCCAGTTGACTTTCTCTGTTCTAGTTCCGCGTGTCGGACCCCGTTGTGTAAAGATCGTATCACGTGTCACGTTGCTTCTCCGGTCGTGAAGGAGGCTCACACACACCCAGAGGACGTGACGGCTCTGGAGACACAGATCTCGTCTCCCAGAATGCAAGTCTCTCATATTTCCTTAAGTATGAAGCGTTTGTCAGTCTTGATTTGGTGCAAGCGACTGCATACGTACATCCCTGGAAGGCCTGTCAACCGCGTTCTGTAGCCTCTGCTTTTTACTTCTTCCTTCCACACACACTGTCCTTTTGTACCCGCTCTGTGTTTTACAGCAGCGGTGGTTTGCATGTTCTTATCTTCTCACACGGACTGAGAGTCATTGTGAGAAACTCTGGATGTGATCAAAGGAACTGTTTAAATAATATATATATATATATATATTTATGTTTTTAATGGTTTATATACCTTGCTGTTGCTTTGGGGATTGGCGTACAGCGCTAACAATGGCGAATATTCAATATTGTAATGTTCCAGTCTGCTAACTTTAGCCATGTAACGGGTGTTTATTCTCACTTTTTAATTAATCTCTATTTTGGGCATCAAACCTCGTGTGCCTGTATCACAGAGTAGTGAAAACAATAACTGGCATCGAAGGTCACATTTTGGGAAATTGGATCAGATCTGTCAAAACAGTCAACATTTTAGACTTTTTTTATTTATCTAATCAAAAGTCTTCTTCTTGTGTTTCGGCATTTAATATTAAAAAGCCGTGGCTCCCTTTTTAACATAAAAAAAACTGGATTTAGTAGAAAGATTTGTTTATTTTTCTCGTTTTAGTATTTGTGTCAAAATGCAGGTATATGGTGTATAAGTATTTCATCTTTGATTAATCTGCTTATTATTTTCGCGATCAAATCATTTCCACCTGTGGTCTGAAAAATGTCCATGTTGACGTCTTTCGGATGTCTTTGTTTGTTCAAATGTCCAAAACCCCCAAAAGATATATACAGTTTATCCTCCATAGAAGGTTGAGAAAACCAACGATTATATTCACATTATTTTTTGCTCAAGTCCAACTGAAATGGATCAAATGGAAGTTTGTTTGCGATTTTAAAGAATATAAATGCCATAAATGTGGTCGGCTTACATTTTGGTAAACGACGTTAGCTCGAAAAAAGGAATTCTCCGGATAAAGGAGAGTAAAACCACGTGAAGAGGCCGTCCTCCTCCGCTGCGTTCCGGTTACATTATCAGTCAAAGGCATGGAGCGCCCCTCAGGGGTTTGTTTTTAATCTTTTGTGGTCCACATGCATCGTGTTTCACCTCCAACACCGAGACATGTTCACCGTGCAGCGAATACTTCTGGGAAACCCAAAAAAAAAAAAAGGGTGACCCAATTCCCAACAGGCTTTATTGATATATCGGGAGAATTTAGCATTTTTTTACTGCCATTTCCACATCACCTTATCATATATTGAACAGGTAAAACAACCATTTTGTTGTATGTACATGTTTTTGAAAACATAGACATGTTAAATACATAAATAAATGCATTTTTGGTGGTTAACAGGCTCTTGCCCCCCCCCCTCTCCTCGTCATAATAATCACAATTTAATCATCTTTTGATGGAATCGCGTTGTGGTGAAATCATATCTCGAGATATCGTGATACACGAGCACGTCTTCTAAATTTATAATAAATAACAAGCACAGACGAACAGCAAATCAGATTAAAGCTCTTTAATCAAATGAGAGAACACTGTATTTTCATTTGTCGTATTTTATTCACACGGGAGTATACAAAACCATGTGGTTATTTATTTATTTATTAATTCAATTACCAGAAAACATACTGACATATATGTATTGTTATTGAGATATGAATTGACCTGTGTTTCTGCTTTAAAACGACTGGATTTAAAGAGTGCAGTTAGTCACTCTGAGGAGGAGCAGCGGGTGTGGGAGGGGCTTAGGAGGGCGAGTGGGAGGGGCTTAGCGAAACGTTCAATTACGACAACAACAAAAAAAACTGCCTTTTTAGTTAATTTACCACGTTTATACGGTTTTCACGTGACTACAGAGACGCGTATGCATGTGGATTAGAAAGTAATGCGACAAGTGTTATATACCGTGTATAGTAATTCCTATTTTTCAAATTGATTGACAGGTTTCCCGATAAATTGATAAATATATGATATTCAGAACGACTTCACAACGTCGATAAAGCTCTGTGAGTTCTGTTCAGTCGCATCTGTATTTGGCTTTTATTGCTGAACAGCTGGGTGCGATTATTATTATTATTGATGTTCCAAGGAAGATCAACCCTGATTTACACTTCACTAAATGTTATTTTATTACAAAATAACATTAAAAAAACAGCTCTCATGTGACACACAGAGCAAAAGGAGAGAACTTTTTTTTTTTTTAAATAAAAAGGGTGAATAATATAAAGGATAAATGTTTATTATCAAATACTGCAGTGTAATGCCATTTACTTACTGTCTCTTATCAGCTCCCCCTCTATTGTCTTGTCAAGAACAGTGTTGTGTTCATGTTGAATGCTTTCTGTATTTCAATAATTACAGCGTTATATTTTTTACATTTACATATACTGCACTGTTTCTTAACATTTCGCGTTATTTGTAAGACATATCGTGGAGATAAATGGACATTTTAAGCTACGCTCCTGCTAGATTCACACATCTGGAAGGGATTACGCAGCATTACAGGCTCCCGTTTCATACGCTCATGGATCACAGTTCTACTTTTAGTCCGTTTCTTTGGTTTTTGTTGTGCTTGTCAGTAATTACACCTTCCTCGAGATTCAAATAGCATGGTGTGAGGAACGATCTAATTTCCCCGAAGGTCCTCTGTCATCATGCCGGCTTTGACAAGCTGATGCAGGAAAACCACGTCTCCAAAGGAATCGTCCGCGCCCTTTGAACTGTTACGCGTAAATGTAATTAACGTAATTAGAGCTGCGACTATACTGATTATTTCGAGTGGAGCGGTTGGACTTGAAGAAGCAGTGTGTAGGATTCGGAGAACTACGGTGGCCTTCAGGTGCCAATATAACGAAATCTCTTTAAAGCCGTTGTTTTTGGTTTTTGTCCGTTCTGGGCTACTGTAGGAACACAATGGCGGTTGCAACATGGCAAACATTTAAAAAAACAACGACATTATAATGAATATTTAATTAGATTTCTGCAAAAAAAAGAAAAAAAAAAAAGAAGAAATTCTCCTAAATCTGGATTTTTTAAAATTATTTTCTCGATTTTAATTGTTTTGTCTACACGGCAGAAAAAAATGGTGAAAACCCCGAGACGACGTCATCAAATATTACATTTTGTCAAAGATATTCAGTCATAAAAGATATTCAGTCATAAAAGAGGCTTGAATCAGAGACATTTAAACTTTTTATTTCTTAAAAAAATGACTCAAAACTGATTCATCGATTATATAAATGGTCGCCAACCAATTCAAAGGTCTGCACGATGATCCTCGGAGGATTTCTCTTGTATCCCCCTCCCCCCTCCTCCTCATAAGCTCTTGAGAGGGCTGACCCGACCCTGTGAAGCGCCCGATATCCCGACACTAATATTGACTGTTTTAACCCGAAAGCTTCTGACGGCGTGCGGCGGTTAAAACAAGTCGAGATCGGTCTTAAAGGAAAAAGTTAAGCTTGAATTAGTCCTGTGACCCCCTGGTGGTACTTGGGAGGTTGTGAAGTTCTTTTGATTGACAGGAGACGGCGTGTTAATATTTAATGAGTTACCGGGTTGAGGAGGAGGAAATGTTACTTTTCCTGAAATGTCCTCAGCTATTTACAAACAAGTTGTAGATTATACTTGTGTAGTAGAAATTCTTGCAGTTGGACCGTAAAGCATTAAATATAATCTGTTTATCACATCGTTCTATATATGCAATGAAATCACAGCCTTAAATATATATTTTTTCAGATTATCATTTTTCCATTTATCATTCAGTCTTAAAAAAAATTAATTTAATTAATTAAATAAATAATGAAAAAATATTCCATCCAAGCTTCCAATTTGACGTCTTGTCCAAACACACTAAAATTCAGTATACTGGGATATAACGTTTTTTTTCTTCTTTTTTCTAAATGTTTGCTTGAAAAATGACCAACGATGATGATTTGGGGCGACTATGGGTCAGTGGTTAACATGCCCGTCTTTCAATCAAGAGCTTGGCAGTTCAATCCCCGCCCTAGTCGATGTGTCCTTGAGCAAGACACTTAACCCTGCATTGCTCCCCGTAGCTGTGTCTACGGTGTAAAGTGTCTTTGAGTATCTAGAAAAGCACTATATAAATTAAATGGATTATTATTATTATTATTATTATATGACATAATATAATATATAATATAATAAAAACACATATATATAATAAAAACAATAAAACTTTACATAATATATAAAAACATATATATATAATAAAAACAACAAACATAGACATAATATATAATATAATAAAAACAATAAACATAAATATGCTAAATAACAAAATACTTTAAAACCAGTAAATATGATGTATTATACTCAAAAATCTCAATTGACATGAATGACATAAATATAAAGACATTCAGTGGCTGTAGCTTCTTTTTTTTTAATAGTTAGTCTGGTTGGATTTTCTTTATAATGTTTATCCAAAACAAACCACCGATGTTTCCTCGTAAATAAATACCCCAAAAAAACAATAACGGATCGCTTCCTGTGCAGCAGAGGAAGTTTCCTGGCAAAGAGGGAAGTCCTGAACTGAATGTGTGTTCCACAGCAAAAGTCAGTTTTATTTATTTATACCAAACAGCTGGGCTGAAGCTGTTGCCAATAGAGATGTTATGTCACGCTCTGAGCCCTCTAGTGGTAGAGTCGTGTACTGCTCCCAAGGAGGGCCTGTTGTCATTGATTTAAATAGTTTATAAAAGAACTGTTAAAAAAATACCGTACTAACATTATTAACAGTAAATATGTGCGAGAAGAATAAATGAGAAAACTTGCTGATGATAATAATTTAATTTTAAATTCGGAGATGCTTTTATTCTGAAGGGGCATGGAAGAATACCCTTGCAGCTACCTTTTTTTAAAAAAATATATATATATATTTTTTTTCAAAACTTCCTCTACACAACCAGGCCTTCATTAACTGACACATTGAAGCATTTTGTGAACATAAAAATATATGTTTTATTTTGTTATCTTCTATCCATATTGGATAAAGTTCTGTTGCCGTTCACAGAGATGTTCCCCTCCTCCATGTTGCACCTTCCCCACGACCACAGACACAGGAGCTGGAGTCAGAAAGTCACCTTTTGACCTCCAGAGGTTGTTTTCCCATGATCTTTACCCCAGAGTGTTTTTACAAGGTCAACAAGGTCAATTACACCCCTCACGACTTCAAACGGGTTCAAGGAGGTTCAGACGCGACGGTGTTGTGTTGTCCATCGTATATCTCTGTCCTGGCAGGTGGAAGGACGTCTTGTTGTCTAAATCGAAGCGGCTTCCTCCATCTGATATTCTCGTTAGTGTCAAAAAGAAGGTTCCGGTGTTGTGGTTCTAGTTAGTCACGGGGGCTTTTTTATTTTATGACCAGTTGGCGTCCGGCGTCACCGTCGTCTCTGTTGTGATGGAAACGGCCCTGCAGCCTCGCAAAAGGTCGTAGATACTGTCGTCGTATAAATAAAGTAGTGTATATATATATATATATATATATATATATATATTTACACCTCAGAGTTTAAGTGTTCACAGTCTCGTTGACGTGTTGCATGCAAACAGCTGTGTGTGTGTGTGTGTGTGTGTGTGTGCGCGCGTGCGTGTGCATCTCGAACTCATCTGCGTAATACCCATAAGACATTGCTCCGGCACCGCAAACGGATCAATCCTGCTCTGCTGCGTTTGTTTGTTTAAAACTGTCGTACAATTAAAGAAGAACGCTTCTTTCCTCCACAGAGTAAAGTCCAAAAAGGCCAAAAAGATGTCGAATTTACAGTAAATCATCAACAGCTGCAGCTGATCTTAAATCCATAAATCCATTTATCATTTATCCTGCTGTACAAACACGTCTTGACCTAAAACAAACAAAAAATAAACTCACATTTCCCCTTCAGTCCGTTTTTTTTTTTTTTTTCTTTCACAACACACCAATCCACCAACAATCTTGACACATGCCTCCGCCAATCAAATCACTCGCTGTGTGTCTTCCAGCCGGAGCTCCAGGGTGACGAGAGGCAAGAGGGCGTGTTTAAAGAAAATAAAAATAGAGATGATGATGATGACGATGATGATGATGAAAGGTAAATATCGGTTTCTGGTACATTTCAACTCAAACAACGTGCAGATTTCTTCTGTTTTCGGACAGTTTGTTTTTCAAGCTTCTGTCCGTCCGAGGGAGGAGGGGGGAGGGGGGGGGGGGACCTCAAGGCTGCAGCTGTTTGTCGGATGTCGGCAGCATCTGGCAGGCGCTGAGGGGTGTGATGCATCGGTGTGTGTGTGTGTGTGTGGGGGGGGGGGGGGCACCGAGAAGACAAATACTTTGAGCTGAGCGGGTCGGGTCGGGTCAGGACGAGAGAGGACGGGGGAGTGTGAACAGTCATTTTGGGTTTTTTTTGGGGGATAAAAACAAATGATGACAAAGATGCTGCGCTTCGTCATCTTACACTCT
Source organism: Cyclopterus lumpus (assembly GCF_009769545.1). NCBI lineage: Eukaryota > Metazoa > Chordata > Actinopteri > Perciformes > Cyclopteridae > Cyclopterus > Cyclopterus lumpus. Next base: position 22,488,235 of record NC_046972.1, on the reverse strand, counting down.
CTGGCGGCCATATTGAGATTTCGGACATCATAGTCCAATAATTGTGAAAGCCCTGAAAGAAGCGAGCGATTGGTCGCGGGTCCTGTTCCTCCTCCGAGCGCAGCTGTTGTGCAAGTGATACGAGCTCAGAAATGACCCCTTTGACCCTTTGACCTCCCCTTCGACTGGAATATAAATGGGTGTGGAGTGACTCAGATTTGAGCAGGTAAATTCGTAGTTCCTTTTTTATTTTCGGGAGTCTGTTCATCCCGTTTGCTATTTTTATGTAATTCTACGCAGTTTTTTAAAAATAAAAATAATTACATTTTTGTGTCCGGCAATGAATCGACCATTTATTTAAAGCTCTAAAATATCATCAGTGTGTTTCCTGTTAAATTAACACACACACACACACACACACACACACACACACACACACACACACACACACACACACACACACACACAGAGAAAGCCTTCTCCTGGTGGGTGACACCCAGTTTTATGGTTCACAGGTTGTTGTTTTTTTTAACCAGGAAATGCTTTTAAAGGGTCTCAAATTAAAACACGTCCTTCCTTCTTTCGGGCCTTGAACTCATCGCCGGTTTCAACGCGGCATCGGAGAGGTTGTCCGGCCCCGCGGTGCTTTTTTAAAATTTATTTGTGATTTAGTGTTTGAAGGACGCGGGGAAGGAAGGAGCTCCTCAGGAAGGAGGCTGGCTCCATTTTGGAATCTGCCTCGTAAATGACGTCCGATAACTTCGGGGTGACAACGGGCTCCATCTCATGTCACTCATTAATGCGATTATGTAAAATATGTCTGCTCCAGATAAATATATATATATATATATATATATATATATATATATACTTTGTATTTTTAAAGGAGGAGGGGATCTTAATGTGTTAAATTATTCTTTGTAGTGACAGTAAACTGTTATATGTTTTTTAGGGGAAGCACGTGGGAACCTTTTCCAAAGCCGCTCCGTATTTTAGTCGTATTTTTGCAGCTCCGACCCTCCAGTTTTATTCAAAAGGCCTCACGTCCAGAAAGGAGAGGAAGGGAAAGGAAAGGAAAGGAAAGGAAAGGTAAGGAAAGGAAAGGAAGGGAAAGGAAAGGAAAGGAAAGGTAAGGAAGGGAAAGGAAGGGAAAGGAAGGGAGAGGAAGGGAGAGGAAGGGAAAGGAAAGGAAGGGAGAGGAAGGGAAAGGAAAGGAAGGGAGAGGAAGGGAAAGGAAAGGAAGGGAGAGGAAGGGAAAGGAAAGGAAAGGTAAGGAAGGGAAAGGAAGGAAGGGGAAGGAAAATAAATGAAGGGAGAGGAAGGGAAAGAAAAGGAAAGGAAAGGAAGGGAGAGGAAAGGAAAGGAAGGAAGGGGTAGGAAAATAAATGAAGGGAAAGGAAGGGAGAGGAAGGGAAAGAAAATAAATGAAGGGAAAGAAAAGGAAAGGAAAGGATGTGTCCGTGTATCTCATTGCCCGTGGTCATCGGCCCTGGTGAAAGGGCTTTAATCACAGACGGGCCCTTTGTGTGCGGCGGTGACCTTTTAACAGGCAGCCAGTTAGAACTGATGGCTCACGCACCGACTGAAGCTTGATGCTTTCCATCAGCGACAGGGTGGACTCGGTGGTTCTTACGTGTGTGTGTGTGTGTGTGTGTGTGTGTGTGTGTGTGTGTGGGGGGGCGGATACAATGGACGCATTAAAATAGCCGTCTTTTTCTTTACAAACGTGGTACGAAGACGTGTTGTAGTAATAATAATAATAATAATAGAGATCCTGCCATCTGGATTCTGTTGAATTCTCTTTTTTTTGGGGGGGGGGGGGGGGGGGGGTATTTGACAGGAATAGTTTTACGTGTTTATTCCCACATGGTTTAAGATTGACCTTCCTCTCAACCCTTTTCCCTCCTTCTCTTTTTAGTCTCTACAATGGCGCCAACCTTTCTTCTCTCTCTTTTATCCTCCCCTGC
>NC_046972.1:22476289-22481289 GCF_009769545.1 Cyclopterus lumpus | reverse complement strand
GAAAAAGCTATTGTCTTATTCCAAAATCTCAAATACCACGTCATACTTTTTTGTAGAGCTGAACCTCGAAAAAATACAAATAAAATGGAGCGCACGTTCTGAGCTGAAAACGTATCAAAGTGTGACGCCGCTCAAGTGTCTCATAGAGGAACTCCATTTCACATCTACAGCGCCATTAACATGTGGTTATTTTACAAACACACACACACACACACACGCGCGCAGTGGTGTGATTGTAATCTCTGATCCACACGGCTTTAATCCCCATAAATATTGAATATTTGATGACTTTCTCATTGATGGAGCATGACACCTGGGCGGCGGGGGGGGTCGTCCCCGACGGCGAGGCCCTCATCTCGCTAGGAAAGCGTCTGAGACACGACGCCGAATGCAAAAACACCGACGTGTGTGTGCGTGTGTGCGTGTGCGTGTGCGTGTGAAGCGTATTTCATTTTGGACGAAGAGCTGTTTATATAAATCAGATCACAACGGGGCGAAGAAGTGGAGCAGCAGAGGATGGATTGTGTGTGTGTGTGTGTGTGTGTGTGTGTGTGTGTGTGTGTGTGTGTTTTCCTCTTACAATCTGACTGCTGCTTGCCTAGCAGGGACCGTAATGATGGTCGTCAGCACTGGCTGGTTGCTAGGTAACAATTACCTGACTGTGCTTTGCTTGCACTGAATTACTCAGAGGTGTGTGTGTGTGTGTGTGTGTGTGTGTGTGTGTGTGTGTGTGTGTGTGTGTGTGTGTGTGTGTGTGTGTGTGTGTGTGTGTGTGTGTGTGTGTACAGGGGTAACGGAAAAATACAGCGAGGTAGACGACCCAGCAGGGTCTCTACTTCTGAGTATGAAATACAAATATCAGCTTTCGGATTCAACATATTCGTCCATCGATGCCCGTGTGTGTGTGTGTGTGTGTGTGTGTGTGTGTGTGTGTGTGTGTGTGTGTGTGCGTGTGTGTGTGTGCGTGTGTGTGTGTGTGTGCGCGTCGCCCTCAGCGCTCCACGTCATCAGTCAGTATTTATAGTGATGTCCGTGTGGGGGAGGAGGTGGATGTGAAGCTGACGGATGATGATGTCACCACGGGGCCACACCTCGGGGGGCCGGTGACGGATAGCGCTCTGCTTTAAGAACCCCTTTTTGCATCTGAGTTGTCCTCGTCCCAGACCCCCCCCCCCCCCCCCCCCCCCATCCCCTTTCCCCCCCCCGCCGCCGCCGCCGCAGTCTCACGTGCAGCACTTCCTCTCAGGCGGCGAGCACTTCCTGCCTCCTTCCTGCCCGGTTTAGTGGGTTATTCTTTCACTCCTGATTACACAGCGCTAACTCTCACAGTCCGACCCTCCGTTGATCTCCCCTCCCAAAGGAATAGGGACCCCCTCGTGTCACTTCTGGTTACAAAAAAAACAAGATGGCGACGGCCGTAGTGCCGAACTCGAGGCTTCCAAAGCTGAGTCCACAAAACAACGGGTAACGTCCCGGTGACCAAGTCCACTTGGGTCTAGGGTCTATGGTCTATGGGTCTATGGTCTATGGTCTATGGGTCTATGGGTATATGGGTCTATGGGTATATGGGTCTATGGGTATATGGTCTATGGGTCTATGGTCTATGGGTCTATGGTCTATGGTCTATGGGTATATGGTCTATGGGTCTATGGGTCTATGGTCTATGGTCTATGGGTCTATGGGTCTATGGTCTATGGGTCTATGGTATATGGGTCTATGGTCTATGGGTCTATGGTCTATGGTCTATGGGTATATGGTCTATGGGTCTATGGGTCTATGGTCTATGGGTCTATGGGTCTATGGTCTATGGGTATATGGGTCTATGGGTCTATGGTCTATGGGTCTATGGGTCCAGCCCATAACCTGTAAAGTGGTAAATTGATGTTTTTAGACTTTGAACTTAAAATCATACTTTCATTGAGAGGTAGTTCAGGGAATAAAGCACATTTATAAATGTAGATCTTCAAGTTCTTTTGTGTCCCCGTTTCATTTATTCAATTCTAATTATTTTTAATAAAGTCTTGCTGTTTTTTTCTTCCAGCACTTACTGTAGCGTTGTCTATTAGTCATTGAAGCAGATAAATACGATATCAGCAGGTTTGTGTTTGGATGTCAGCAGATAAAAATGTTTTTTTTTTTTTTTTACTTTTCCAAAGAATGTGGTTGAGGTACAACTTTATTTATGTCTCCTTCAAAATAAAACAACAACCTAGTGCTAGTTTAAAAACTAGCAGAAATCCCCTCCGGGGGATCAAGCTGGTTCCAGGTTGAGTTAGAGGCCTTTTTTTGACCAAATTCTGCACAGTGACGAAGCCCCGGGAGCGTATCGGCTATGCCGGCACTGTTTACGTGACATAGCAAGTGGATAAACAAGTGGGCGGCGGTCCAAGGATTGATTCCTAAATGAAGTTATACTCTTGTCCTCATCTCGGTCCCAACAACACTGTTGAGGGAGGTGTGGGCGGACGTATTGGAGGCCTTAAAACGTAATCTCGTCCTTCTCACACTGAAGCTCTTTCCCCTGTGACTTTAAACCCTATTATATTATGTATATATTATATATCAACGACCTAGTCGGCACACTGAGCCAATAGAAACTCCTCCGCTGTGATCGGGGGGCCGACGGGAGGCTGTGGCACCTCTTCCCCCCCCCCAAGACCTGCTTGCCAGCTCTCCCAGACATGGATGATATATTTGGAGATCATTAAATGGCCCTAAATGAGACCCTGGCGTGAGAGCGAGCTCTGGCCATCTGGCCCCATTGTGAGCGCCGGGGCCGCGTTCAAACTCGGCCAGCGGCATTAGCACCTCTGATTGGGTGGATGCTGAGTAGGCCTGGGAAGTCCGGCCAATCAGAGACCCTTTTAATCAACTAACCCAAACCCGCTTTTCTAAATTAACCCCCCCCCCTGTTACACGCTCATACAGTCGATGTGTGTTGTTTTTGTACAATTTCACACATTTTAAATGAATTAAATCCAGCAGGTTGAAGCTGCACAGTCAGACTGTCGACCCCTTTAGTTCAGAGTGAGATATCTCAAACAATATTTGATGGAGCGCCTTAAATTTGTTTGGAGACCTTCCTCACTCCCAGAAGATGAAGCGGAAGGACTTTGGGAATCCCCTGACTTTAACTCGAGCGCCAGCAGCAGGTTGATGTCTTCGGAGAGACATCTCAAAAATATTTGGTGGATTATCATGGAATTTTGTATGTTTTTTGCATGGCGCCCAGATGATGAATGCAAAAGACTCTTGAGGATGCACCGACTCTCTTCTAGAGGTTAACGTTGTGATGTTTGAGTGAAATGTCCCAACAACTATTGGGTGTCTTGAACTTTTGGTACTGACGTTCATGCGCCAGACAGGATAAATTCTTTAGTGGAACAATTCAAACAAAGAAATTCCCCCCTGGGGATGAATAAAGTATATATAATCTAATTCAACGTAGTCCAATTCTAAATACCTGCTAATGACATTCACACCGGCCCCCGTGGTACTTTGGGTTTATTCATGTTCTCACTCCCAGGGCGTTAAACCCTTTGTCTAAAACTCTACACAAGACTTTCACCCAGGAGACGGGTTTTTCGTGTCCAAAAGAGTTATTTTGGAAGTTACGTTAGTGTCCGTACTCGTGTTAGTTTACCTACGTATTTTAAACCCAACCATGATGTAACTATACGTTTGTTTTTTGGTGCTTTTGTTTTGATTCACAACGTTCACCACGTGTTTACTGCGTCCTTTGACTCTCTGGGGTACCCCAGTGCGCTAGAAAGTGACCCTCAGCGAGTTGTGATGAGAACGTGTTTCGTCTGCTGCTGATTAGCAAAATGTCAGCACGCTAACAAATTGAACCAACGTGCTAAACATCGTCACGTTGGCGTTGGCGTTGGCGCGGTGACCGTTGGCGCGTTTCGCTTCATCGCAGACGACGTCATGTGGGACTCCTTATTGTTCTCTGCATCACACGTGGATACAGTCCAGATGGAACCGCTCGTGTTAACTCATCGCAGCTCTTCTCTCTTTTAAAATTGTATCTTTTTTTTTTATTCTTGTAATTGTTTTTAATTCTGTTTCTGATTGTGGATGTTTCTTCGCCAACTTGGCGTCTCTTGGAAAAGAGATCTTAATGTCATCGAGACAGCCTGATTCACTTTAGGCGAATTGCGGATGAAATGAATGTTGGCGTGGTGGCGTTGGTCTTGTTGGATTTATTTACTTGACGAACTCTTGGTTTTTTTTCAGGATGAACAAGGCCGTCTCTTTCCTTATCCGGGAGCATTTGTACGTCTGAAATGTCACGGCCTTTTCTCGGCCTTCACCTTCGGTCAAATGTCGAGCAGGTCTCTCGAGGTCTGTTTACTCGAGCTGTTTTTTTTCTGTCTTGTTTCCAGGTCACAAGCTCACCAAGGACCTGAAGCACTACCTGAGCCTGAGGTTCCAGAAGTCCTCGCCCGACCACGAGCTGCAGAAGACCATCCGGGCCAATCTGTATCGCCACGCTGTGCCTTGTGAGTAGAACCAAACACCAGTCCGGGGATGATAATGTGGCGCCGGACGCTTAAAAAAACCGGGACATCTGGCTGGAGAATTGAACCCGGTCTCCAGCACGATTTCTTCATCTTCACCCCAATGACCCACTTTCTTTCGGCTTCTTTTTTCTCTCAATTCTTTCATCTCCTCTTAATCTCATCCGTCCCCTTTTTTTTTCGCTCACCCAATAAATCATTCCCTTACACTTTATTACCCCTTTCACCTCGTCTTCTGTGTTCTCTCGCATAGCTGCAAAATATACACCCCCCCCCCCCCCCCCCCCCAAAAGAAGTGTGCCGGCGCCGTGCCAGCCTCCACCTGGGCTCGGTCTACGTCACGAAAACCACGTTAGCTCCATTTTGGATGACACAGTTCAGCTCTGCTCGGCTTCATTTATTATTCCTACTGGTATGTTGGTTTTTGCTCCAGTCGTGGTGACCGCAAAAAGCCCTAAATAGTTTAAAAAAAGA
>NC_046972.1:22416289-22471289 GCF_009769545.1 Cyclopterus lumpus | reverse complement strand
TGCTTTTAAAGGTTTGAGGCAGGCAGACATGCTAGCCGTTTCCTCCTGGTTCCTGGCATTATGCTAAGCTAGGCTAATCTGCTGCCTGAAGCTCCATATTCCTTTGCTTTTGATTTTCTCTTTTTCTTACTTGAAAGTGTATTTCACAAAAATGTCAAAAGATACCTCGAAACGAAGAAATGTGTGAATCTTTAGTTTATTACTGGACAAGTTGACCAATTATTAAACTGTAAACAGGCAACGCTCACATTTGACAGATGTTACAGTATCTTTGTTAACGCAACAAAAACATGGCCGACCTCGTCCTTCAACTGTTCACGATTGCTGGAAATGCTCAAAACACACACAAACAATCTCACACACATTGCCTATGGAAACCGTATTTAAGGTCCAACGCGTGCATCGTCGAGGTCCAACCTTGAAGGCAGCTGCCGTTCTTTGTGTCATTCAGCGGCGGTACGATGAGGCCATGTGGTGGCTGAGATCGGACCGTGTGAATCCAACCAGAAGCCTGCAGTCTTCTTCCCCTCAGGGCAGCTCCGGAGGGTGTGTGTGTGTGTGTGTGTGTGTGTGGGGGGGTTGTGGTCAGGATGCCTGGGCAGCGGTCCGTGTCCATGCAGGTACGGGCCTGCGCTGCCAGGTGGAAGCTTCTCCCTTCGGGCTGCCGTTGGGCTCTTAATCTCCCCTAAAGTCAATTAAGTCAAAGCGTAGTAAACAAATCCAGCAGCCTGCGACCGAACTGGTGCGTCGACCTGAAGGAAGTGACTTTAAACTTGCATTCTTTCTCACGGCCACCAGGGGGGCCGACTCCTCGACCCTTCGCCTCCTTTTGATTCATTCCCTCAGCAAAACATTGTAAACGTGAGGTTCTCGGTCTCAATCGCGAGTTTTAAAGTCTTCTTCAACGCAGCGGGGTGTTCATTTAGTTAATGATGGTTCCATTAAGAGTAAGAAAAGAGCTGATGGAGCAAGGGGTGCCTTTAGAACTGGGGGTTCCCCTTTCACAGGGGGGGGGGGGGGGGGGTGGTTCAGTCCATCGACGTGGTCCTAAATGTCTTAATCAGCTTTCGGTTGTACAGTAAAAAACCCAAAACAAGATGGCAACCGCGCAAAATGCCGAACTCGAGTCCACAAACCCATGGGGGGGGGGGGGGGGGGGGGGGGGCCATTACGTCCTTTTTTTTAATACTAAACCAAAAGGAAAAACAACCCTTCTTCATCACATCCGCGGACCAAGCTGGTAACAACGGCCCTCTTTTACAGTACCTTCCTCCCCGTCTTCTTCCACACATCCTACATCCTACATCCTACATCCTACATCCTACATCCTACATCCTACGCCCTTGTCCCGCCGCCCTCTACACCCATCCTTAACCCGGCATTCACCCCCGGAGAGGTTTTTCCCAGTCACGAGACCTGCCTGCAGCTGGCTGTTTATCAGGAGGCACCATGTGTTAGGTAATGTCAAGCGTCTATATTTATGGCTAAGATAGGAGAAGAGAGAGAGAGAGAGAGAGAGAGAGAGAGAGAGAGAGAGAGAGAGAGAGAGAGAGAGAGGGAGGGAGAGTGGGCGGGAGTATGAGAGAGGGGGGGGCGGGGGGGGTCTGCAGCCATTGGCCTCAGACAGGAACTAGAGTGTGAATAGCTCACAATGGCTTAGCCTCTAAGCTGGGCTGGACCTCTAATTTGCTGTGCTTGTGGAGCTTTGAAGAAGAAGAAGAAAAAAAGAAAAAGAAAAAAGCCCCGGCAGCTGCCTCCATAGCCGCCCGCCTGAATGAGCTTCACGAGCCGGGCAGCCGGTCACTCGCTCGCAGACGGCCGGGTGATCCGTGGACGGGTTCTTCGGTGAGGGAGAGAGGGAATATTCAGCCTGCTCGGATTTTTATATTTCTTCTGTGGAATAAAGAGCTGGGAGGAAAGCAGCAGCAGCAGCAGTGGTGTAGTAGAGGTAACATTTACTTCTCCTCCTGGGAATGATGCCCTGGCTTCCAGGATTAGATCGGAGGGGATGTGGGTGTTGGGGGGGGGGGGGGGGGGGGATAGACACACAGAGGCAGGTGGATTTATTTATTTTTTCTTTGAAAGAGAAGAGACTGTGAGAATCAGTGCTGATGCAGATTTGTGCGGTGTGGTGTTAATGAACTGTGTCTTACTCTCTGAATTGAAACGCTCCCTCACACTTTCTCCAATAAACTGTCTCTCTTTTTTTTTTTTTTTTTTTAAAACAAGATTTTCCAGCAAGTGACGCTTCAGATTGTATATGTGTTCCCACTATTCAGTTTCAGCCTCCCCCCCTCCCTCTCTCATTCTTCTCCCCCGTATTGAAAGGGGAGCGATGGGGGGGAGGGGGGGGGGGGGGGGGGCAGCAGGAGAATAGCGGCTGGGACTCAGCTGTGTTGTGGCGCGAGCTGCAAAGAATGGCCCGTTGTGTTGTGTTGTGTTGTGTTGTGTTGTGTTGTGTTGTGTGTCCGTGCTCTCCGTCTTTAACGGGTCGTCTGCGTCCTTCATTCAAACAATCACAAGTCAATGAAAAAAAAAAGTCTTTTGATACATTTGTTGCGCACAATGTAGCCGTTCCCTCATACCTGAGGTTAGTTTGGAAGGCTACTTTTTGTCTTAAACCGTACTTATACAAACAACTTAAATGACACACGTGTATTGAAGACATAACTTGGACTTAACTTGGAGTTGGTTGTCATAGTTATCTAAAATGTTGAATGTCGGGACGCACCTCGAGTGCCGATCCATTCCAGGTGTTTAGCGAGCCGCACGTGGATATGAATGTGCTGAATTGCTGGAATTATGGCATCCATACCGGATCGGCCCATCGGCACCGATTCGCAATCCGGCAACTTGAAGACATTTGGAGATTATACGATATCGTTATCTGTATTATTATCCGTAAACCTTTCTCGTGACGTTTTTCAGCCCGTTTCCGTGTTCCGTCGTGGCTCTCGGATGAAGCTTCCCCCCCCCCCCCTCTCCCAAAAAAAGCCCCCACGCTACAGTTAATTGAAATCACAGCAGCGTTGGCGTTCTACAGCAGCACCTCGGGCCCCTGATAGGATATATGGAGCCCGGAGGGGGGGGGGGGGGGGGGTGGGGGGGGGGGGGGGGGGGGGGGGGGGGGGGGGGGGGGGGGGGGGGGGGGGAGCGTTATTTGCTTATTCATTATTCTGAGGGCACTCCGCTCCATTGATTCACCTCCTCCGTTCCCCTTCATGAATCACGATGGGACCCCGTATACTCAACGCGGGTCTCCGGAGGGGTGGGGGGGGTTCAGCCGATTCCGGACCGAGGGAACCGGTCCAGCACCTGTCGATCTCACGTCCTTAACGAGTTGAACCCGAAACCCCGATATTCTGCATTAGCCCTACGAGCCGATTGTTGTCCCCGCCGACACCACGATGGATGCAAATGGCCACCGATCCACATGCCTGCGGTCCAGGCGCCCAGTGTATTAAGGGACTACTTGTGTAGACGAGGCCTTTAAAGTGCTGCCTCAATCAATGCCGCTCTGCTAATTGGCTTAGAGGCCCCCAGAGAGTCGCCCGCTAACTCCCCCCTGTGTGACTGTTGCCTCTCTCTTCCCCACCCCCCCCCCCCCCCTTCCTTTTCGCCCGTCCGTCTGCGCTCAAGATTCACCCCCCCCCCCCCCCCCCCCCCCCTGCGTCAGCCTCTGTTTTCATAACACACACTTCGCCATCAGCGCGTGTGTTTGTAGCGCTCTACTAACTTTATTACAGCAGCGTCATAGGAATTAATGTCGGGTCATTAAAAAAAAAAATTTCCATTTCCCTGCTCGGGTCAGGTGGAAGTAGCCCTCCTCCCCCCCCCCCCCCCCCCCCCCTCCCCCCTCCCCCGTGACGCTCACACATCGCAACCAGCAGGGGTTAAAAACAGCAGATGTGTGTGTGTGTGTGTGTGTGTGTGTGTGTGTGTGTGTGTGTCTAGGACTGAGTGTATGTCTGTGTTAGACAGTGAGTGGAAGCTCCCCAGACCAACAACAGCAGGAAGGCGATGGAGGGTATCAGATGTCAGAGTGCTGTCAGCCCCTCTGGCTGTTGTTAATACACAGGAGGACTCTTTCGTTCTCTCACCTGGCGTTGTGCTTGTGGTTGGGTGTGTGTGTGTGTGTGTGTGTGTGTGTGTGTGTTTTGTTGTTATTTTACATATACACAAAATGATCTTTCATGATCTTCGGTAACAGAGAGACAGAGATCACCTTTAGACTGACTTCCTGCACTTCACTTGTTTGTCTGCACAACACAAGATGTAAATGTGACACATGACGACAGCCTGGAGAAGAAGAAGACGTTCACCCGTCGGCTTTTAGAGAAGAATATAAAAATACTACGGACACGTTTATTTGTGTGTGTGTGTGTGTGTGTGTGGGGGGGGGGGTCGTGAAAAAATGCTCCAAATAGCACACGGTAGCAATCCGGTGCTTTCAAGTGTCCGTGTTGTGTCAGTAGGAAGTGAGTGTCGTCTGTTGGCATCCGAGCATTTGATTCAGGGGGCGGTTTTACGGCTCTTGGTTATTGTGACGTCTGCATGTCAAGTCTATTGTTCTCACATCGTCAGCCAATCAGGTGAAAGGCTGACAGAGGACAACATGTGTGAACGCAATGACGCGGCAACAGAGGTCAAAAGTACAACAACCGAGAGAAACTGTGACTTATTTATCTCGATAATCAACAACGCTTCCTTGCCTCCTTCCTGCCTTCGCTTTCTTTCTTTCCTTCCTTTCCTTCCTTCCTTCCTTGCCTCCTTGTCTGCCTTCCTTGCCTGCCTTCCTTCCCTTCCTTTCTTCCCTTCCTTCCTTCCTTCCTTCCTTCCTTCCTTCCTTCCTTGCCTCCTTGCCTGCCTTCCCTTCCTTCCCTTCCTTTCTTCCCTTCCTTCCTTCCTTTCTTCCTTCCTTGCCTCCTTGCCTGCCTTCCCTTCCTTCCTTCCTTCCTTCCTTGCCTCCTTGCCTCCTTGCCTGCCTTCCCTTCCCTTCCTTTCTTCCCTTCCTTCCTTCCTTCCTTCCTTCCTTCCTTTCTTCCTTCCTTCCTTCCTTGCCTCCTTGCCTGCCTTCCCCTTCTTCCCTTCCTATCTTCCCTTCCTTCCTTCCTTCCTTGCATCCTTGCTTGCCTTCCCTTCCTTCCCTTCCTTCCCTTCCTTTCTTCCCTTCCTTGCCTTCCTTTCTTCCCTTCCTTGCCTTCCTTCCCTTCCTTCCGTCCTTCTGCCTTCCTTCAGTTCACTCCTGTGTTGCCAACGTGCACGGATCGAGTCCTGAAACCCAGAAACGAGTCAGCATGTTTTTTTCACTTCCGGTTCCCTCGTCTCAAAGTCGACGGGTTTCCGGTTAAATTTTAGCGTTTTGTTCGAGGGTATAAAATACGTCAGTAAATAGGAATCTTGAAGCTTTTTAATAAGTGTCTTAAAAGAAGGCAAAATGTACGAAACGTCATCACGCCGCCTGGTTCTCGACCACTCGTGAAACATTGTTTACCTACGAGCAGAGCAAAAATAAGAAAATAACGGAAATGACCTTCAAAATAAGTCAAAATCGTGTAAAAATTGAGAGTTTTTCTGACGTCGCTCGCTGCACGAGGCCCCGTGGTGCACGTGGATGATATCTCCGGCGGGCTCGAGCCACTTTTAGACCATAGAAACATTCACTCGGCTACATGAATGAAATATTTAGTCAGCCTTCCACAGATAACAGCTTCCCTCTCAGTATAAACTCACTTGGCCTGCTTCAGCCCACCAGAAAGGAAAACTGCTGCAGTGCAACTGTGTGTCTTTTATTATTATTTATTTATTTACACAGTTAAATAAAACAGTTTGTCATTTTTCAACCACGTAAACCTTTTTGTGGAGATACCAGTGTTTCAGAGGATCTTCATCCGCTCAGTATTCATGATGGAAGAAGGCCAATTGATGTAGAGCAATATATGAAAATATGATTATTTCTGGCTGCTAAAGCAGTGAAGGTTGAGCTCTTGAGTATTCTAAAAGATTCAGTAGCCAGATGGCCTCAGCCGGCTTTCCTCTGAAGCTAGATGAAATGGCCTCTAAATGTTTGACACTAATGCAAATCATTTACGGAAGCATTAAAAAAAAACGGGAAATGCAAACTTTAGATTAGGTGGAGGAACTTCTATTCACTGAGCAGCTGGAAGTGAGGTTTTACTCCCTGAGAGATGACCCCGCTACGCTGCACTTTAGGTGGGTCTCTTTGGGGGGGCGTGCTAACCTTCAACCTGCAGGTCTGAAAAGTGTCTTAAAGCTGCATTCTCTCTACTGACCACCAGGGGGCGACTCCTCTGGTTGTATAGAAGTCTATGCTTCATGTGTTAAAGCTGCATTCTCTCTCCTGACCACCAGGGGGCGACTCCTCTGGTTGTATAGAAGTCTATGCTTCATGTGTTAAAGCTGCATTCTCTCTCCTGACCACCAGGGGGCAACTCCTCTGGTTGTATAGAAGTCTATGCTTCATGTGTTAAAGCTGCATTCTCTCTCCTGACCACCAGGGGGCGGCTCCTCTGGTTGTATAGAAGTCTATATAAATTACTCTACTTCTCTCTTGACTTATTCCCTCAGTAAATGAGTTTATGGTCTCAATCTCTAGTTTCAAGTCTTCTTCTTCACCTTTCACGGTGCGTTTTCCCTTCTGGTTGCAAAAAAAAACCAAGATGGCTTCGGCCACAATGCCGAACTTCAGGCTTCAGAACCGTAAGTCCACAAACCAGTCTGTGACTCGGTTCCCCTTCTGATATACCAACTATAGTGGCCCCAGGTTCCACTATAGTGGCCCCACAGGGCCCTCTATAGTGCCCCCAGGTTCCACTATAGTGGCCCCACAGGGCCCTCTATAGTGGCCCCACAGGTTCCTCTATAGTGGCCCCACAGGGCCCTCTATAGTGGCCCCACAGGTTCCACTATAGTGGCCCCAGGTTCCACTATAGTGGCCCCAGGTTCCACTATAGTGGCCCCACAGGTTCCTCTATAGTGGCCCCAGGCCCTCTATAGTGGCCTCACAGGTTCCTCTATAGTGGCCCCAGGCCCTCTATAGTGGCCCCACAGGGTCCTCTATAGTGGCCCCACAGGGCCCTCTATAGTGACCCCACAGGGCCCTCTATAGTGGCCCCAGGTTCCTCTATAGTTGCCCCAGGTTCCACTATATTGGCCCCAGGCCCTCTATAGTGGCCCCACAGAGCCCTCTATAGTGGCCCCACAAGGCCCTCTATAGTGGCCCCACAGGTTCCACTATAGTGGCCCCAGGTTCCACTATAGTGGCCCCAGGTTCCTCTATAGTTGCCCCACAGGACCCTCTATAGTGGCCCCAGGCCCTCTATAGTGGCCCCAGGTTCCTCTATAGTGGCCCCACAGGGCCCTCTATAGTGGCCCCACAGGGCCCTCTATAGTGGCCCCAGGCCCTCTATAGTGGCCCCAGGTTCCTCTATAGTGGCCCCACAGGGCCCTCTATAGTGGCCCCACAGGGCCCTCTATAGTGGCCCCACAGGGCCCTCTATAGTGGCCCCAGGTTCCTCTATAGTGGCCCCACAGGGCCCTCTATAGTGGCCCCACAGGTTCCACTATAGTGGCCCCACAGGGCCCTCTATAGTGGCCCCAGGTTCCTCTATAGTGGCCCCACAGGGCCCTCTATAGTGGCCCCACAGGGCCCTCTATAGTGGCCCCAGGTTCCTCTATAGTGGCCCCACAGGGCCCTCTATAGTGGCCCCAGGTTCCTCTATAGTGGCCCCACAGGGCCCTCTATAGTGGCCCCACAGGGCCTTCTATAGTGGCCCCAGGTTCCTCTATAGTGGCCCCACAGGTTCCTCTATAGTGGCCCCACAGGGCCCTCTATAGTGGCCCCACAGGGCCCTCTATAGTGGCCCCACAGGTTCCTCTATAGTGGCCCCACAGGTTCCTCTATAGTGGCCCCAGGTTCCTCTATAGTGGCCCCACAGGGCCCTCTATAGTCATCCCAACCACACAACGTCAGCTAGCTCACGTTTTCCAAAGCAATGAAAACTAAATTGCCGTCTTTTTGAAATGGGAAAAAAAAGGTGAAAAAGAGTGAGACAACTCTCCAAAAGCGTGCGGGTGAGTAAATATGACCGCGGATGCGTTAAATTAGGATTCATAATGGCAGGCGGCGACGGGAGAGCGAGGGCATGACATTTAATGTTGGTCGTTAAGAGCTGACAAAGGCACAGTACGTAATTAGAGCCCACCTTTTCATTTAATTGGGAACGTGGTCCTGAGAAATTTATTGATGTTTTTTTCCGGCTACATTGCAGATTCGTGTGAAAATGAGGGCACTTTTTTCTTTTTAAAATACATCGAGTATCTCCTGTGAGGTGACGGCGTTTCTCCACGGTCCCGCATAGCTTACGGTGCGTGTTCGGGGGCGCCGAGCGAGCGGCCCAGTACTCGGAGACGGGATGTGGGTCATAAGCAGGCACTCGAACGGGACCACTTCAGGGACACACACCCTCCCCCCCCCCCCAGCCTCCCCGGCTTTTTATGAACTGCCAGTGAGGACAGAAGCTGGCCTCCACAACCCGCTATTTATAGTCCACACTCTGAATAAACTGTGTGTGTGTGTGTGTGTGTGTGTGTGTGTGTGTGTGTGTGTGTGGACGTCCATACCTGCTTTACTGTACATTGAACGTGTACTTGAAATCTAGCACAGTGTAAAGTGTGTGTGTGTGTGTGTGGGGGGGTGAAAGGTCAGCAGACATGCAGCACTTTCTACACAAGGGGGAGGGGCATAACACCACTCTTTGCAGTGAAAATTCACCACAACCAAAATGAACATATATTTAAAGATGTACGTTAATTGTAAAAACAACAACAACAAAAAAACAAACTGATTGCAGCGATTAGTTGATTGACATGAAATTAATTTGCAATTCCATGTCTTCTTGTTGTAGAATTTGACATAAAAAAAAAAAAAGACGTTTGAAATGACGTCATGGGCTTTCAGAATCTCTGTAAACTAAATCCTTAATTGATTAATTGATAGAATGATTGACAGATTAGTCGACAGTTATAATAAGCATTCGCTGTGACGTGTGCGCCGGAGACGGTGACGTGACGGTGAGGCGAGGACGCGCTCGGATCGATACCTCCTCTCGTGCACGCGCCCGGTGAGAAACAACAGGGCGAGATGCTCCTCGCTCAATAACACGAGATGAGAGTGGAGATGTGAGGAGAACCCGGAGGGGGGGGGGGGGGGGTTTGAGGAAGAGAGCGCGCGCGAGGTGTGTTTTGTTGTGCGGAGGGTTTTGCACGTGCCCATTAGGCGAATTGTTTTTCCTCCTGTGTGTCATGTGGCTGCACAGCCATCTTCTTCGTCCACTCCCTCTTTCTTCCTCCTCTTCCTCCTCTCACAACAGTCCTGTATTTCCTCCTTTTTGCCCTCCCTTGTGGACCGAAGGCTGGGTGACGTCATGAGAGAGAGAGAGAGAGAGAGAGAGAGAGAGAGACACTCTAATCTAACCTAACCTAGAAAACTCATATTTTTGGGATGTAGATACACGTTAAACTTCCTTTGTGGTTAGAAATGAATATGAAAAAAAAGAGGGGGAGGAATTAATGGAGAGATGGAGAGCTTGGACAGCAGGAAATAAAGAAATTGAAGTTATTTGGGGTCTCATGCTGGGGATTTTTAAATTATTTTTTATTGTTTTATTTTGAAAGCCATATTATGGATGCAACATCGGCCTTAATACAGCCAGGGAGATTAAAAAGGTTGTAACCCTTTAGCATCAGCTAAATCTCTGACTGTAGACACGCTGTACTGCTACGGTATAGCTGCGTAAATGTTCAGCAAGAGCACAAAAATAATATATTTTTCGACAACTGTTTGATGCATTGCCATGAAATTGGTTGCAGACGTGCATTTTTTCCTAATGGCATTAATATTAGCCCCAGCTGCGCTACGTGTTTAGCGCTAATAAGAGAAAAGTTAGCCTGGATGTATGCGTTCAGCTCAAATGTGTGGCTTTCTTAAAGTTTTTTTTTTGTTTGTACAGATGATGGCAGCTGTTGCATACATCAGCTACACCCGAGGCGTATTATTTTGAAACTCCACACCTCGGGAGCGGTGCCTGAACTGTCTTGTTCTTGCGGTTTCTGGTCTTCTTTCAACCGCCGTCGTGTTGAGATTTTGGATGTGCGTGTTTTTAACAACTCGCTTTTTAAATAATTTTTTTTTAGGTGATCGTGTTTAACACTTGAAAGAGTCCCGATTTAAACTCGCAGGTGAAACGGTTCCGCGTTCCCCACTCGAGCGATGGAGGCTCTGAAATGAACGATATGTAAATTTATTATTTCAACTCGTGCTGTTCTCTCACCGTTTCACACAAATGAGTAATTGTGGTACAGGCTTTAGAAAGAGTCTCCTCCCCCCCCCCCCCCCCCCAAAAAAAAGGTGTAGGAAGAATAATTCTCTGAACGATGGCTAGCAAGTTTTATTGTATCGTTCTCTTCCTTTAGTTTCTAGTCGTACTTGAGAAAGTAACTTTAAGGTAGTGGTCGAGCCGTACGCCGCCGGTGGACCACTTTTAAGCTAGTGGTCGACTCGTAAACCGCCGGTGGACCACTTTAAGCTAGTGGTCGACTCGTACGCCACTGGTGGACCACTTTAAGCTAGTGGTCGACTCGTAAGCCGCCAGTGGACCACTTTAAGCTAGTGGTCGAGCCGTACGCCACCGGTGGACCACTTTAAGCTAGTGGTCGACTCGTACGCCATCGGTCCATCACTTTAAGCTAGTGGTCGACTCGTAAGCCGCCAGTGGACCACTTTAAGCTAGTGGTCGAGCCGTACGCCGCCGGTGGACCACTTTAAGCTAGTGGTCGACTCGTACGCCACCAGTGGACCACTTTAAGCTAGTGGTCGACTCGTAAGCCGCCAGTGGACCACTTTAAGCTAGTGGTCGACTCGTACGCCACCGGTGGACCACTTTAAGCTAGTGGTCGACTCGTAAGCCACCAGTGGACCACTTTAAGCTAGTGGTCGACTCGTACGCCGCCTGTGGACCACTTTAAGCTAGTGGTCAACTCGTAAACCGCCGGTGGACCACTTTAAGCTAGTGGTCGACTCGTAAGCCGCCAGTGGACCACTTTAAGCTAGTGGTCGAGCCGTAAGCCGCCAGTGGACCACTTTAAGCTAGTGGTCGAGCCGTACGCCACCGGTGGACCACTTTAAGCTAGTGGTCGCTGTCTGCTAGCAGTGAGGAGGCGGAGAAACCGTATCCGTGGCCGTCCCCCCGCTGTTGGGCTAATATTCTATAACCACTGTAGTATGAAAGCACGAAGGAAATAGGACGGTAGCTAGCAGACTAGCCAGCCCGACACACTGTCCTCACAGCGTAGGAAAGCACATTGCTGTTGCCGGATAAGTGACAATTTCTTTCCGACCATTTTCTGTGGCCGTGTGTAGCATTAAAGCAATGGAGGAATTAGCGAGTTAGCTAAGTAGCTAGCTCTAACTGACCGTAAGACCAGCGGCGGCTGGCAATAATTCTCAATAGTTTTGCCCGCTGCAGTGCTGAGGAGGTTAGCGGTAGCTTTATCATCTCATGCAATATTAATTTAGGCATTCAGTGCCGATTACATTTACACGGTGATGTAAACATGACGTTGGCTGTAAGACGGTCTAGAGTAAGCTTCATATTTACAGACACAAGAGTCGTATTGATCGCCTTATCTAAATACACAAATGTATTTTCCAAAATGTTGCTCCTAAATGCTAACGTAGAGTCAACGGGTGGCTGTAAAGTACAGTAAATATTCTCTGAAACTGTAAAAAAAAAAAAAAAAAACCGGTTTGACCAGCGAACACTCAGCTTCAGCGTGTGTGTGTGTGTGTGTGTGTGTGTGTGTGTGTGTGTGTGTGTGTGTGTGTGTGTGTGTGTGTGTGTGTGTGTGTGTGTGTGTGTGTGTGTGTGTGTGTGTGTGTGTGTGTGTGTGTGTGTGTGTGTGTGTGTGTGTGTGTGTGTGTGTGTGTGTGTGTGTGTGTGTGTGTGTGTGTGTGTGTGTGTGTGTGTGTGTGTGTGTGTGTGTGTGTGTGTGTGTGTGTGTGTGTGTGTGTGTGTGTGTGTGTGTGTGTGTGTGTGTGTGTGTGTGTGTGTGTGTGTGTGTGTGTGTGTGTGTGTGTGTGTCACTTGAGGGAAAGGAGCTCTTGACTCTGTCCGTTACAAGCTGTCATAAAACCAGCCGGAGCGGAATCTGTCAACGTTATATAATCACTCCCCCTCTGCGTGTTATTTGTCGCGTTACTTATGCATCATATACTTATGCATCATATACTCTGCATCGGTCCATGTGAGTTATTTAAATGCACCGCTTTTCTGTCTCTTTCAAACTAATTGAAATTACAGCGCGAATACATTTAAATGGTTTGGAAACATTCTGAATTAATACCCACTGTAATGAGAAAACACACACACACACACAAAGTGAGCATTTTGAGTCCTGAGCGTTGCTCGTAAAGTGTGCAGCATCTTTTTCAGTGTAATGGATGAGAGACGTGGCTCCTTTCCCCTCGTAGTGAATACTCATACCCACTGACGCCATTAAAACGTGAGGTGCAGTGTGCAAAAGTGGCGTTTTCAAGCACATATTTGATTATCACGTTGGATTGTCTGAAAACAAAACAAAGTAGACGGCAGAACACGGAGATTTTCATTTCCCCCGCAGTTCAAAAGAATATCAGTCAAACGATCTTTCAGCTGCGATTAATAATTAGAATTATTTTTAGAGATGTGTGACGTTGGCTTTTACGAAGCTTCTAAGGGGCGTTTTTTTTTTTTTGTAACCAAAGAAGAAGAAATACAGCGAGCGCTAACAAATAATTAAAACTATTTTTTTTTTTTAAAGTGAGAGACGCCACTTCGGCTCTTTGCTTATTTTTAAGCGGTGCTTTGTAAAGTATTATATTTCAAGTATTTTATAGGTTACTGTGGCCACACTCTGAGCCCAGTCTTTATAAAAAAAGCTTTATTCTGGTTTGAAACGAGAAAAAAATGAAAAAGCGCATTTTGAATGCTCTCTGAATAAATAAGCGTCCGACTTCTCCCCGAACAAAGATTGCTCTCTCTGCTTAGTTTGGTGGTATTTTTTTATTATTTTTTTTAACTGAAGATGTTTCCAAATGTGCTTGTGTTTCTTTTTTTTGTTGTTGTTGTATTTCTCCCCATTCATGAATGCGGCGGCTGGTTTCTCGCATGTAAAAAGAATGGCGCCCATTGATGGCCGTCGGTGGAAGTTAGTGGATCGGAGTCGGGGGTCGCCGCCGAGTACGAGGATGTGGATACAGACTGTCCACAAAGAGAGTGAGGAGAGGAGCTCACTGAGAGCATTCACACTCTTTCTCCTGTGAGTCCGACAGTACACAAGCTGTCGGTGTATTCAACCGGAATTATCTCCTCTCAATGTCTCCTGTGATTTAGTTTTTTCTTTCTGGAAACGGAAGCCTTTCTCGATAACGGCGTCACTGCTTCTTTACGAAACGGTAAATTTTTGTCAAATGGGCTTCAGCTGCCATATTGGATCGTTTAATGGTTTATCTCAGAAACTGTATAAAACGTCTGCGTATAACATAACGTTTTATACATAACAAAATACCAGGACGCAGTATAGATGCGTCTTCTGTCAGATATGCGATGCAGTATTTACACCGTGGTAGCGTTCCTTTTAATGTCAGGTGGTGGGTTGCAATCAATGACTGGACAACAAAACTAAAATATTGGGCTGCAACCAACAAATATTGCCATTGTTAATTCATTTTCAGTAGTAAAAGATTTAACCAAAATACCGAATGTACTTGAGTGGAAGTTGAATTTTCTTCATTTCGATTGATTTCATTATCGCAGCCCTAAAAAGGTCGTATATCACGATGTAGACGTGCTCTAGATTTTCAATACCTACGGTTGAATGTGCCTTATTGTATATTTGTATTTTTACACTAATGCTGCCACTGCTGGCTTTGCCAATAGCTGAATAGACTGTATACATGTGATTGTCATACCCAAGTTGGTTGTTAGTGGTTGCATACCAGCTTTGAACTGCTGGTCGATGCACGTTGACCGAAAGCTGAATCGTTGGAGTTTTTTTCATCTGCAGATGAAGAGATGTTGATCTTGTGTTTCTTTCTACGATGGCGTGTGGTTTTACAAGATTAGTGTAAGATCCTCAGAAAATATAACGCCTATTATATATTTATGCATACTGTATAATTCATAAAACATGATATGCTGTTTGATTTGACAAACAGTATTGTTACATTTCTGTGGTGTGTTAATCGAGTCTTCTCGTTTGAATCATTTTCCAGTAGGAATGTAAGATTCTAGTAGTGGATCCCACTGCAAAGTGAAGCCACTGTTGAAGTGTCTTAAAGCTGCATTCTCTCTACTGACCACCAGGGTGTGACTCCTCTGGTTGTATAGAAGTCTATGTTTCATGTGTTAAAGCTGCATTCTCTCTCCTGACCACCGGGGGGGGGGCGACTCCTCTGGTTGTATAGAAGTCTATGCTTCATGTCTTAAAGCTGCATTCTCTCTACTGACCACCAGGGTGTGACTCCTCTGGTTGTATAGAAGTCTATGCTTCATGTGTTAAAGCTGCATTCTCTCTCCTGACCACCAGGGTGCGACTCCTCTGGTTGTATAGAAGTCTATGCTTCATGTGTTAAAGCTGCATTCTCTCTACTGACCACCAGGGTGTGACTCCTCTGGTTGTATAGAAGTCTATGCTTCATGTGTTAAAGCTGCATTCTCTCTACTGACCACCAGGGTGTGACTCCTCTGGTTGTATAGAAGTCTATGCTTCATGTGTTAAAGCTGCATTCTCTCTACTGACCACCAGGGTGTGACTCCTCTGGTTGTATAGAAGTATATGCTTCATGTGTTAAAGCTGCATTCTCTCTACTGACCACCAGGGTGTGACTCCTCTGGTTGTATAGAAGTCTATGCTTCATGTGTTAAAGCTGCATTCTCTCTACTGACCACCAGGGTGTGACTCCTCTGGTTCTATAGAAGTCTATGCTTCATGTGTTAAAGCTGCATTCTCTCTCCTGATCACCAGGGGGCGACTCCTCTGGTTGTATAGAAGTCTATATAAATGACTCTACTTCTCTTGATTTATTCCCTCAGTAAACATTGTAAACATTAGTTTATGGTCTCAATCTCTAGTTTCAAGTCTTCTTCAATACAGCATGATGATCATTTAGTCAATTATGGTCCATTTAGAGTCAAACAGACCATAAAGAAAGGGATTAAGGGCTTTAGGGCGGGGCTACCTTGGATCTTCTACTCGGTCTTGGATTTCTTTGTGTTTTCAGTCCCTGAAAGCTAATTGTAATATTGTTGGATTGCCTAAGCGTTCAGTTCTACTTAGCTCCACCCTCTTGTGTCACTTCTGGTTGCAAACAAAACCAAGATGGCGAGTGCCAGAAATCAAGATGGCGAAAGCCCAAATGTAGAACTTGTCACTCCCAAACCACAGTCCACCAAACCAATGGGTGACGTCACGGTGACCAGGTTCTCACATACAGTCTGATTGGGACTTTTAAGTCCTACATCCTTGCGCATCCATGATTGTGAAATCATAAAATACTTCACAATGTAAGCAACAGCAGTGATGTTCCAACTACATTATGTTTAAATAATGCAATATTTCCCCGAGAAGCGGAGCACAAACAGGACATCCAGTTACGTAACCCAGTACACGAGGACGCTGGTTGCAGAGTCGTTCTCCGATGAACAAATTGTGCAAGTGTGACGCAGCGTACCGCCTCAAATCATCATTTGGGGTAAAAATGCAACAACAAAAACAGAGCATGATAATGACGTAACGCGTAACCGAAGTTGAAAGAGGCCTTCAGTATTCTGTAATGTAGGCACACCGGATTTAGACGTCCTATCAGTGGCCTCCGCTGTGGGGAATAGCCTCAATAACAGCTCAGCAGACGGCGTCATTAGAACACACTGAGCCTCAGAAACATCTCCCACCATGGGACCAACTCGTCCTGTGACTCAAAGACAACTTCTCTTTCATCTCCTCCCCGGTCCTCCGAGGCGAATACAAAGCAGCAATTTAGCTGGTGCGCCGCTGCCGTAAACGATCGGTTAGGTGATTATATAACCATTTTGTTGTCGTCGTCGTCGTTTTGTTCCTCACATTCTGAGCGCTACTAAATTGCCTCATTCATCAGCTCATCTCAAAAGGATCTTTTTCAAAATGACAGGAAGAGAAAAGCGAGAGAGAGCGAGAGAGAAGGACTGAGCCGTGCACCTGAAATACTTATTAAGGCTTATTATCCCGTTGTTTGTGGGCTGGATGTGGCCCGAGGGATGCAGAGTGTGAGCTTGGATGTTGGAGAGGCTCAGGTAAACAAGAAAGAGTCTCGTGTCAAACATCGAGCTCGCTCACTCGTCTTAGAATGTAACTTTAAGCCATGTTTGTGGCATAGAACTAGCTAACGTAAGTTCACCATTTCGTTTTTTTCGGACTGAAATGTGTATTTCGTGTTCCCCAGAGGATGAATCATCATGCCTTTGGCGATTCCCCTGGATTATCCACACACAGTTGGCTTTTAGTGAAATATCTCTTCAATATTTTGGGGATTGGGACGAAATCTGGCGCAGATATTCATGGTGTCCTGAGGATGAACCTGAGGGTCTTTGGGGATTTCCTGACTTTTTCTTTCAGCGTCCACCAGAAGGTTAAACTTGTCCCCTTATCCTGCGAATTACCTCGACATTTACTCGATTTGGACTGGCAGAATGTTCTTTCGTACAGATGTTTAAAGGTTCGGTAACTTCGGTTAACGTAGGTTTGTGGTTTTTGACAGAAATGCCTCGACCGCTTTTTTTTTGGATGTATTGCCGTGATGTTTATGTCTCCTCTGGGAGGAATTGTGATCCCCTTTTGATGATCCGCTGACATTTCACCTTGTGACCTTGCCATCGTGGTCAGAATCCTATTTCGTCCGACACCTCCACTAAAGACGATGTAGTCGGTGTCCATCGACCGTCTGTCACCTCGCCTCCTTTTTTTGTTTTTGTAAAGACACAATAGCCTCCGTCTCCATTGTCTGGTGTCGGCTTCCTTCTACAAAGTGTTCCCACTACAAAGCGAGAAGAAAAAAAAAAACCCGCCGCAGACCACTAATCGTTGACTCCAGTAGGGGACCAGGCTCGGGGCGGTAAGGCCACCGAGGACAGTTTTTAAACGTCGCTTCAGCCTTTTTAACTGAATTTGAAACCAAAAAGCTTTGAGAGTCTAATCGGAGCTCTCATGTGGTATTCTTTCAGAATTATGTCAAATATGCAGAGTTTGTGCCACTAAAGGGAATCTGTCCCGGTTTGTATGGCCTCTCCAACTGAAAAGCTTTTTTTTTTATTGTACTGCAATTAAACAGTCAAACAACACCAAGGAATGCAGTTAGTGTAGCTGTTCAGCGTTGTAACGGGGCACAATGCAGCTTCGACAATCAATAACAGCTTACGGCCACAGTGTGAAGGATTTTAGAAGTATTCACAACAATGGGTTTTAATCACCGGCAGCTAAAAATAGCGCATTTCGTTAGCTTAACATTAGCCTTTTGTATCTTTTTTTTATAGGGTGCGTGTGAGGCCACTGTGTTTCTACAGTAGCCCAGAACGGACAAATTTCAAACAGCTTTCACATATCTATGTTACCCAAAAGGTCGCCTGAAGTTCTCCGAAAGTCTGTCGGTTTCATTCTGTAACCTCACCACTAAATATCTCCAAATCCATACAGCACTGCCTTTTAAGTAAAGCGGCCGTAAAACTATAATGTTGGTTAGCTTTACAATCCCAAACCTCACTCATGGATTGATGAGAGAATCCGGACTGTTACTTCTGGCGACCTTTGTTTCATCATCTGAATTACAATCACACCCTCTTGACTTCAGATCTCTCTCCTTTTCACGCCTCCCGTCATCGTCTATTGGCGTATTGAAGTGTATTGAACACGTCTTTTAACTTAGTTTGTCTTGTTTCTTCCTGTTCCCCACAGGTACGACCCGCCCCCCTCGAGACGGAGAGGTCCCAGGGGTGGATTACAACTTCCTGTCTGTGGAGGACTTCCTAGAACTCGAGGATAGCGGCACGTTACTGGAAATAGGAACATATGACGGTGAGGATGACGGTGACGATAACCGACACGCTCGCGATGGGCCGCAGGTGTGCCCCGATTCTCCACGGACGCGATGAGCGTAGCGGCATTTGTGTTTCCCTACATGCTGTAAGACTTGTGTGCTCGGTTGATTCAGATTAGACTGTGCATGATGGGGGGGGGGGGGGCGGTGCATTCAGGAGACAGCCGGTCACTCCACATCTGCCCCTCTCACTCTGATTAGGACAGTGTTGTGCAGCGCTAAGTCTCGTACCGACACAAACGTTGGTGTGTAAACATCCGTGTGTGGGTGGATGTGTGCTTTGTGAATTGTGTGTTTGTTCGAGAGCATGCGTGTTGTGCAAGGTCTTATATGTGTGTGTGTGTGTGTGTGTGTTTGTGCGACATTAATCTGCTTGGCACCGGTTCTGCTGTGTTGTTGGCACGTTCGTCCCTTTCACGCAGACCTTGTCAAATACCTGTCCGCGGGAGCCTGCAGGCCATCCAGACAACCACAGGAAGACGGGATTATTGATTCATAACCAACCCCAGAGTTGTTTTGGATGTATTGATTTATACACAGAAACATCTGTGATTTATATACGTTCCTTTTAGCGTCCTGTGCGCCTGTTTGTCTGAGATTATTGTAATTTGATGGTAAAGAGTTGACGGGAAATGACATGCGACAGCCTCCATGGCTGAATTCAAACTGTTCAATAATTAGTCATTTTTGGAAAATGTGATTATTAAGCGAAGATCAATACCACTTTCATGTTTGTGCCAGGCGGCGACCTCCAGTTCTGAAAAGTGAAGCCAATGCTGAAATACTACTGACCACCAGGGGGCGACTCCTCTGGTTGTATAGAAGTCTATGCTTCA
The DNA here is from genome assembly GCF_009769545.1 of Cyclopterus lumpus. Taxonomy (NCBI): domain Eukaryota; kingdom Metazoa; phylum Chordata; class Actinopteri; order Perciformes; family Cyclopteridae; genus Cyclopterus; species Cyclopterus lumpus. Next base: position 22,452,269 of record NC_046972.1, on the reverse strand, counting down.
TGTGTTAAAGCTGCATTCTCTCTACTGACCACCAGGGGGCGACTCCTCTGGTTGTATAGAAGTCTATGCTTCATGTGTTAACGCTGCATTCTCTCTACTGACCACCAGGGGGCGACTCCTCTGGTTGTATAGAAGTCTATGCTTCATGTGTTAACGCTGCATTCTCTCTACTGACCACCAGGGGGCGACTCCTCTGGTTGTATAGAAGTCTATGCTTCATGTGTTAACGCTGCATTCTCTCTACTGACCACCAGGGGGCGACTCCTCTGGTTGTATAGAAGTCTATGCTTCATGTTTTAACGCTGCATTCTCTCTACTAACCACCAGGGGGTGACTCCTCTGGTTGTATAGAAGTCTTATGAGAAAATGACTACTTCTCTCTTGACTTATTCCCTCAGTAAACAGACCATAAAGCAGGGTATGCTTTAGGGGCGGGGCTACAAGGTGATTGATAAGCATCTCTACGTCACTCCTTCACAGTCCAAGTGTCGTCACTTTCGTTAGCTCATTACATTAACACAAGTTATCTCATTTTTTTACATCTCGTACACATGCTAGCTGTTTTTTTCTTTCTTCCAATCTTAATCCTAAACTAAGAATGTAGTATTAGCTTAATAGCAGAGCATCCAGGAAGTACTCTGCCCAACCCAAGAAATAGTCCCGTAACCACCTGTAAAAACAGCAAGATGTCATTTTTACACTTCGTTTAGTTTTTTTGGGGCAAATTAAACAATTGAGACGTAATGTTAGAAAACGTTGGCGGAGCTGCCGGCTGGATTTTGCTGCTTGTCACGAGAGCTGCGTTAGCTGTTTCCAGCCTTTATGCTAAGCTATGCTAACTGGTTTGTTGGCTCAAGCTTCATATTGAACCCGACGGATACGAAAGTGGATTCACATCTAAAAGCCATGACTTAATAATTTGCACGTCAATGTTATTATTTCTTCAAATTTCTATTCCTTTTTTTTTTAATGTGGTGTGCATTCGACACCGAGGCGTCACCGGGGGGGGGTGGCCTCTTTCTCTCATATTTACAAAGAATGATGATTCTCACCAACAAAAACATGCATTCTGTGTTTGCAACACTGACAAAAACAGTTTCAGCCATAAAGAAAAAAGCTGCTAAAAAACAAGCCGGGTTGCTGAGCGGGGTCCATTGTTTCTGCTCGGTATGCTTTCATAGTGCAGAACAATACAGCTCCGCAGCCTCAAACACAAACTACAACTGTTCCGCTTTTCCCACCAGCTGCTCATTTCCACCAATGTGATCCGACTTCATCTCTTCTACCTCTCTGCCCCCCCCCCCCCCCCCCCCCCCCCACACACACACACACACACACACACACACACACACACACACACACACACACACACACACACTCTGCCTTCTTATTTTTCTTATTATCCCCGGCTTCCTCTCCCCCAGTGTCGTTTTTTTTCTTCTTCTTTTTTCTCCTTCTGCAGTTTCTCTCTCAAGCATGCTAATGTCCTTCCTTGTTGCCTAGGTAACTATTATGGGACCCCCAAGCCGCCGAGGCAGCAGCCCATCAGCGGGACAGTGATTCTCGGTGATGCAGGCTCCCAGCAGTCCACCCCGACGCGCACCAAGTCCTACAATGACATGCAAAACGCCCGCGTAGCGCCTGCTGACGACGACGATGACGACCAGGCCACGGAAATGAACAACAGCTTTACAGGTGAGGGGCGTCGCTGCAGCCTCCTGGGGGGGGGGGGGGGTCGGGGTCTTTGTGCATGGAGCGGACGCTTGCTCGGGAGTGTGTGTGTGCGTGCACGAGATAGTGTAATGTGTTTGTGGTCCTCTCCTCCGTCTCTGCGCTGGTGTGTCTGGCGGTTACATCATGTCTTTGTGATGCTGATTCCTTCTTTTTTTTTTCGTGAGCCTTCTGAACACCGCCATCTGCCTGTGAGGAGGGGCGCAGTGAGTGAGGGGGGGGGAGTAGATTACAGGGGGGGGGGCGCTCACGTCCTCCCCTCCCCCGAACGCGCCGCTGTTTTCTGTCTCGGGTGATTTTTTTTTTTTTTTTACCGAGAGCGGCACATTCTCTTGCAAGAATCTTCACGTTAAAACGCTCGGTAATTTATTTTTTAAAGGGTAAATAGGTGACAATATGAGATTTTATTTTATTTTTAATGCCAAAGCCCACACTTTACCTTTTTTTTTTTTTAAAAAGTGCAATAGATGGTTTATGTTTTTTCTTGATGCCGTGGACTCGGTGCCCTCTCTGTGTGTCCGGCTGCCAGAGCGTCGCATTAGCATTTGATTCAAATCCTGAAAAGGCCCACGGAAGTTGGTGGAGGACGTCGGGCCAGGACTGGGGAGCGAGTTTTGGGGTGGGGGGGGGGGGGAGCCAGCTTTAGGAGAAAGAGGCTTATCGGTGGAGAGGTAAAAAAAAAAAAAAAAAACACACAAAGGTGGGGGTCAAAAAGAGTTTATTGCTGAAAGAATTTGCATACTCCTGGGGCCCTTTCAGTACACTAGAAGTGGGTGGGAGCCCAAGATAAGGGGGGGGGGGGGGGGGGTAAAGTTGAGTTCACCTGTTCTCTTCTTGCATGCGCGGAGACATAAACCGTGTTTTTGTTTTTGTTTTTGTCCTGTCGTTCCCCCCCCCCCCCCCCCCCCCCCCACCCCGTGTCGTGCCCTCGTCGTGTCGCCCAGGATCTTTAGTGCGTAGCCTCTTCCCCTCTCCTCTGTTGTGCACAGGTAACCCCAACGACCAGGACGAGAGCCGCGGCGGCACCCTCCGGCCGTACCCCGCGCGCGACAATGCTCCCTCCTGCGGTCTGAACAATGCGGCCGCCTCCACCGCCGACAGCGGCCAGCAGACCCTCGCGGAGCCGCAGGCGTCTCCGGAGGAGCCGCAGGGCCCGATGCCTGAGAACTGGGAGATGGCGTACACCGAGAGCGGCGAGCTTTACTTCATAGAGTATGTATCACACACTCACACACACACACTGAAGCATTTTGTGTAGCTCATTTAGTGTTTAGTGCACAATTATCCCTTCTGTCCGTCCAGTGGCTTGTCTCTCCCCCTTCCACCCCCCCAACCCCCCCCCACCCCCTCCTTCATGATTTGGTTTTTTAGGCCTCCCCAGCCAGCCTGCCCAGGGCCACTCTGCTTTCCCCTGCATGTCCCGATCTCTAAAAAAAAAAAAAAAGGAGATCACATCCCGATCACCTGACTACCTCCACCTCTCTGTCCTCTCCGCAGCACGGCAAAGGCACGCCACCCGGACACGGCTGTGTGTTTTCAGAGCTTGTATGTTCATTTCTTGCTATCACAGATTTTTTTTTTTTTTTTTTTTACAGTACGTTCTTGTTTTTTTTTTTGTGTCTCTTTTCGCAGCGGGGCGACCTGTAAACTTGCCGACGCGGCTCTCTCTCTAAACTCTTACGTCGCCCCCCCCCCCCCTGCTGTGGTTTTTCATTGTGCGGTGGGTTTTTGACTGACTCTCTCTCTCGTTTGTTTCCCCTCTACAGCCACAACACAAAGACCACGTCGTGGATGGACCCCCGGTGTCGAGACAAAGCCCCCCGGCCGATGGAGGAGTGCGACGACGATGGTGAGCTGCTTCCACTGCCCCCCCCCCCCTCTCCTCCTCTCTGAGAAGCAAAACTTCCCAGGGAGGTGGTTACGAAGCACCAGTGTCGTTTGTTGTTCTTTCACAGCTGTTGTCACATTAAAATTCCCACATAAACACCGCTTAATGAATCCCGAATTGGCGGGCGAGTCAGTCCAGAAGTGGGGATCACCGATTGTAGAATTGCACCATCTAGTGGTGAAAGTCAAAACTGCGCTTCTCCGGTTTTGTTTACATGTTGTTGGATGTAAAGTTTCTGAAACTAAGGGGTTTCTGTTTTCCTATTTGCCTTTTCTCCATTCTTTATTTACTCCCCCTCCGCCGCCCCCCACCTCTCCTCTGCTATCCATCCTCCCCCCCCCCTCTTTTCTATTCTTCATTTTGTTTTCTCTTTTCCATCCTGCTTTCATTTTGGAGAAGAAGGGATACACACGGAGGAGCTGGAGACGGATCTGGGTAAGATTTATTTTACATTTTGGTTGTTTAAAACAAAAAGGACGATCGAGTCGACTCATTTTTTTAAAGGAAAAAGAGTCATTAAAACATTAATATTTAAACCTTTTAATCTTGATGGCATGTTTTATTCTCACAAGGCAATCAACAGGGTTGCATTTCAAAATAGTGTCGAAAAAATGTAATTGTCCCGACGAAATTCTGCGTACTTCATGTAGACGACGATGAGATGTTTTAATTTATTTTTCATAAATATTCAGAAAGAAAAATGTTTATAAAGATGCTCAACTTCCCTTAAGTGGAATTAAAATTATTGTAAAAAAAAATAGATATATTAAATTCCTCAGACTACAAAAAACTAACTAGGTTTATTAGATTAAATGACAGTTATGACTTAATCCAATTTTCTGATATTAAATTATTTATTGAGTGAGCACTGGTAATGTGATGCAACAGACTTTAATTTGATCTTTTTTAATTTATTTCTCTACTTTTTAAATGTTCCCCTCTTGAATTTCAGCCCATAATATCTCACATTATTAATCCTTAGCCTGAGATACACTGTGCTGTATTTTGATTTAATCTTTGTTCTCGATCATAGTTCTGCCTTTTTAAAGGAACAATTTGTCATATTTAGGCAGAATCGGACTATAATATTCATAAGTATGTTTTTCTTTGGCATTTAAATCACCTAAAAATAAAATAACGTTGTGTTTTAGTCGTTTTTCATCAATATAAATAGGGTGTCGTCCTCACGATGCCCGACAACATGTGTCTACGGGAGCCCAGAAGGGTCAAACCCAACGACGCTGGCTCTAGATTGGGACGTTTACCTTTTTGGGGGATATTATTGATTGTAAAATACAGTCTCCTTTTATAAAAAGTGTTTACAGGACTTTGGGGATTTAAAGTAGAAGCCGCCAAATTTTTCAAAATAAAATAGAAAAATAGAGAAAGTATTAATCAGTTGTTTTTATTAATGTTGTGTATCGCCTTCTGTGTTTCAGAGCTGCCTCCGGGATGGGAACGGATAGAAGACCCAGTGTACGGGGTGTACTACGTGGAGTGAGTTGATCACCTCGTTGACACAAGGAGCTCGTTTTCATGTGCCAGATAGTCAAACTGACTGGAAATGGAAATTGTAGGCCTATTAATTGATAAATAAAATCAAAGACAATTGGGGAAAAAAAAAACTTTTACTTTATTGTCATCTATAATGATTTTTCTCAGAAAAAACATGCAAATTCTTAGGAAATAATGTATTTTATTTTAATTAATTATTTGCTTTGAATAAAAAAAATTGGGGCTCATTACCAGTTTTTTATTTGTGAATTATAAAATGATGTATTTTATTTTAATTAATTATTTGCTTTGAATAAAAAAAGTTTGGTGCTCATTAGCAGTTTTTAATTTGTGAATTTATAAAATAATGTATTTTATTTTAATTAATAATTTGCTTTAAATTAAAAAATATGTTGGGCTCATTAGTAGTTTTTAATTTGTGACTTATGTAATGTATTTTAATTAATTATTTCATTTAAAAAAAAAAAAAATGTGGGGCTCATTAGTAGTTTTTTATGAATTATAAGCTGCTTAGAGCTGATGTTAGGAAGTTAAACAGGTCATATAGTTCCCTCTCTAATATCTCTTTAATATTTCCTTAAAAACATGTCCTTCAAACAACAATTTGAACACATGGTGATAACGTTGTAATTTGCCACGCCCCTGCGTCTCTGCACTTTTAATTTTTTTTGGGGGGGTATATTAATCTTTACCCCTGTCCCACCGTGTCTCCTCCCCTCCCACTGCCTCAGTCACATAAACAGGAAGACCCAGTACGAGAACCCGGTGGTGGAGGCGCGGCGTCGGAAGATCCTGGAGCAGCAGCCGCAGCCGCAGCCGCAGCCTCCAGAAGGTGAGCGGTATATTCGAGGTTCGTTTCCTGCCCTGGCACGGCACCATTTCTTTCTTTCTTCATGTCTGTGAGCGTCGTCGTCCTTCTCGTTCGTCCCGTGCTCGCCAGGGCTTTCGGCCAGACGGCAAAGAAACATTAAAAAAAAACATTTTTATTCTTCTAAAAGCAACATTTTTGGGAGTAAATTCAGAGCTGGCCTGAGCCCTGGTGTCGTCTTTTTGGTGTTTTATAGGTTTTAATTTGATAAATGCTGTGTGTCATTCTGTATTTGATCATTTTATCTGCTTGAACATGAACAAAAAAACGGGGGGAGAAGCTGAAAGGGAAAAGGCTGCATGCTGGTGCTCTGAGAACAACAACAACAACAACAACAACAACAACAACTTAGTTGCGACTTGCGGCTCATGGAGGCAATTAAAGGCGTTTTAAAACACCTGTGCTCCTTCTCTGAGTCATAGTTAGATATGAAGGCACTCACGTATCCATATAAAAGGTCCATAAATCTGTCGTCCATACGTCCATAAATCAGAAAATTCTGTTCAACAACCATAAATAAACTGATTTCTGTTGTGAACAAACCCCTCTGAACAAACCCCTCTGCATAAAGCTTCATAATATATAGTTTATATTAATAAATGTGTATAAATGAGTCTCTGGATGCTGTGTGAACAAACCCCTCTGCATAAAGCTCCCATACAACAGTATGTGCCGTGTGTGTGTGTGTGTGTGTGTGTGTGTGCGTGTGTCAATACACTCGTGTGTGTGTGTCGATGACGCCTGCGTGTCCCATCGTGTCCTCACAGAGTGGATCGAGGAGCACTCGTCGGCGGCGACCCCGTTGGCGAACTACGCCTCGAACCACCTGGAGACCTACAGGGACCCCCAGAGACCCCCCACGCTGCCCCCCATGCCCACAGGAGCCAAACGTAAATCCACACACACACACACACACACACACACACACCGCCTTGCTTGTCCTATGACATGCTTGATGTTGTAACGTCTCCGTTTGCCCCCCCCACCCCCAGGAGGGAAGCCGTTCTTCACCAGGAACCCCGCGGAGCTGAAAGGAGTCTTCATCAACACCAAGCTGAAGAAGAGCCGGCGCGGCTTCGGCTTCACCGTTGTCGGGGGCGACGAGCCGGACGAGTTCCTGCAGATCAAGAGCCTGGTGCTGGACGGGCCGGCGGCCGTGGACGGCAAGATGGAGACAGGTGCAGTGGGCGGGGCCTCTATATCCACAGGGGGGCGCTGTTTTCATTCCACACACACACACACACACACTCTGCCGCCTGCAGCCATCTTCACTTTGACATCTCTGAGGTTCTCCCTCCCGGGAAAGAGTACTTGAGGGTTCCTTTTTTTATTTTTATTTTTTAGCCCTCCATAAGTCTGAAATGAATATCCCATAATGCAATGCAACAACAGAGGAATTAAATGAACCAATCTGTTGATAATAAACACGCGTCACGGTCACATAGCACTGTACTGTTTTGCTTCAGCGGTGCCATTTTAGGTTCTGCTGTGGTCCCCGGTTCTGCTGCATTGATTTTCGGGCTCCATGTTTGGGCCCCTTTTACAGAACTTTAATGTTCTTATATTAAACGACTAAATAATAAACATCACCAGCTGTTGAATTCACTTAAAACCCCACACTCTTTTATATATATGTGTGCTAACTAGAACCATATTGGGGTTCCACAAATTGTCCTTTATGGGAGAACCCCTTTTTGGTTACCCCAGTAGAACCTTTTTGTAAATGTTTTACATGGAACCTACGTTCGGAGGGTTCTAACCTAATTTCCAACATGAAGGGTTATACCTTAGCGCCACCTGTGGAAGGTTCTAATCCAGAACCCAGTGTGCAAGGTTCTATAGAGCAGTGGTTCTCAACCTATTTTTTTTTTTTACCCCCCTAACCCAGTGCGAAGCATTTTTGGTTTAATACACATTAATATAGACTATATACAATTCAGTTTATGAACTTACTCATTATTTTTAAGGGATTTTTGAATGGATGCTTAAATATATATATATTTTTTTAATCTCACGTAGCCCCTCTAGTGCCTTCACGCACCGCCATTTGAGAACCGTGGGGTTCTGCCGAGAACCCTTTTATATTCCACCGGTTTTATCCAGAACCTACTACATCGTTGACAATCAATTTTTTGGAGGAGGGTGGGCTTTTAAATCATTTTTTAAATATTCAATATTGATTTAAAAATAAATTTAAAAACGTATTTCCGAGAGAACGCCTACGTACGCGCGTGTAAGACGGCGTCGCTCACCGGTCGATGTTCTCCGCAGGCGACGTCATCGTCAGCGTGAACGACACCATCGTGCTGGGCTACACCCACGCCCAGGTGGTGAAGATCTTCCAGTCCATCCCCATCGGCTCCATGGTGGACCTGGCGCTCTGCCGCGGCTACCCGCTGCCCTTCGACCCCGACGACCCCAACACCAGCTTGGTGACCTCGGTGGCGATCGTGGACAAGGAGCCGATCATCGTCAACGGCCAGGAGGCGTTCCACTCGCCCTCCGGCAAGGCCGGCGCCGTCAACGGCGCGAGGGACCTGCTGCGGCCTCGCAGCCCCTCGTCCGAGATGGCGTCCGACGGCTCGCACGGCTACTCCAGCAGCGACGTGGTCAACCTGGCGTCGTCCATCGCCACGCAGCCGGAGCTCATCACCATCCACATGGAGAAGGGCGACAAGGGCTTCGGCTTCACCATCGCCGACAGCCTGACGGGCGGCGGGCAGAAGGTCAAGCAGATAGTGGACTACCCGCGCTGCCGCGGCCTGAAGGAGGCGGACATCCTGATGGAGGTCAACAAGAGGAACGTCCAGAACATGAGCCACAATCAGGTGGTGGACCTGCTCAGCAAATGCCCCCGAGGCAGCGAGGTCACCATGCTGGTGCAAAGAGGTACGTGCTGGATGGGATAAAACGAGAAGGAGTGGGAGACTGGAGATGGGCGAATGGGGGGTTCAGGGACTCGTATATATGTTGTGAATACGGAGATGCAGCTGAGTTGGACCTCCGGGTCACTGCTGTCGTCCTATGTTTGCATAAATCCTAAAAAAAAATTTTTTTAAAAAGGTTATTGTTTATTTTCTGCTCTGGAAGTGTTTTATTTTGAAAAATCCCGATTTTAATTTTTATTTTCTGCTCTGGAAGTGTTTTATTTAGAAAAAATCCCGGTTTTAATTTTTATTTTCTGCTCTGGAAGTGTTTTATTTAGAAAAAATCCCGGTTTTAATTTGAATTTTCTGCTCTGGAAGTGTTTTATTTTGAAAAATCCCGGTTATTTATTTATCACGGTTATTTTATTTTATTTTTTAAACACGATAGCCGTAATGAACGAATGAGAGGAGCTCATTTCTGAATGTTTTCATTGCTTTTGATTAGAAAATTATGGTTTTGAAGGATTTTTATTGCTATAGTTAATTCTCTCCATCTAAACCCTTGATGGCGCCTAATTTTTTGTTTAAAAAAAATATATATTTCATACGTTCGCTTGACAATTATACACGATAATTGGTTGATGGAGTAGGGCTGAATTAGAAGTAGTGCAATACAAAACAATATTACACACACTGGAACTATTATTTTCTTGCTATATTTTACCTTATTTATTTATTTTTAAAAGCCATTTTATCATTTATTATTTTATTAAAAGAGACACAAAGTCACACATTTAGGACCAAAGTCTCAACATTTCGAGCGACACAAATTATTGTTTTTCCTTTCATAATATCTTTAAAAAATGTTAATTATCTTTTGGGGTGTTTTTTTGGACCATTGTTCACACAAAACAAGCCATTTTAAAGATGCCGTCTCGGGTTTGCGGGGCGTCACAGAATAAACATCGTTCAACTGTAGAAGAAGAAGTCCGATAAGAAGAGAAAAGCTTGGTTTAGAGGAGTGTGAGGAAGAGGAGGAGGAGGAAGAGGAGGAGGCACAAGGTGGACTTCAGCTGGAGGAGAAGAAGCTTTAATCTGTTCCTCCGTGACTCGGAGTCAGCAGTCTGATTTTAAGAGAGGGCTCGAAGCTCAAAGGCGAACAGACGACGACTTTGTTTGTTTTTATGATGTTTACAACACGAATGCATTTATTTGCATAATATAGATTAAAGTATAGGAAGCAAATAAAGTAAAGGAAGAACATTAAGTACAGGAAGAAAATGAAGTAAAGGAAGAACATTAAGTACAGGAAGAAAATGAAGTAAAGCAAGCAAAAGAAGAAAATTAAGTAAAAGAAAGTAAAGGAAGTAAAGGAAGCAAAAGAAGTAAAGGAAGCAAAGGAAGTAAAAGAAAGCAAAGGAAGTAAATGAAATAAAGGAAGCAAAGGAAGTTAATGAAGTAAGAAATCAAAGGAAGTAAAGGAAGTAAAGGAAGCAAAGGAAGTAAAGGAAGCAAAGGAAGTAAATGAAGTAAGAAAGCAAAGGAAGTAAAGGAAGCAAAGGAAGTAAAAGGAAGCAAAATAAGTAAAGGAAGCAAAGGAAGTAAAGGAAGTAAGAAAGCAAAGGAAGTAAATGAAGTAAAGGAAGCAAAAAAAGTAAAGGAAGCAAAGGAAGCAAAGGAAGTAAATGAAGTAAGAAAGCAAAGGAAGTAAATGAAGTAAGAAAGTAAAGGAAGCAAAGGAAGTAAAAGGAAGCAAAATAAGTAAAGGAAGCAAAGGAAGTAAAGGAAGTAAGAAAGCAAAGGAAGTAAATGAAGTAAAGGAAGTAAAAGAAAGCAAAGGAAGTAAATGAAGTAAAGGAAGCAAACAAAGTAAATGAAGTAAAGGAAGCAAAGGAAGTAAAAGAAAGCAAAGGAAGTAAATGAAGTAAAGGAAGTAAAAGAAAGCAAAGGAAGTAAATGAAGTAAAGGAAGCAAACAAAGTAAATGAAGTAAAGGAAGCAAACAAAGTAAATGAAGTAAAGGAAGCAAATTAAGTAAAAGAAAGCAAAGGAAGCAAATGAAGTAAAAGGAAGCAAAGGAAGTAAAGAAGGTAAACTTCAAGTTCTGCCGAGCATAAAAGATAACATCTGGTCGCTTTCACACTCTGGATCTTCTTCCCCGTTAAAAAAAAAAAGGAGGCCCAGGCCGCCATCTTTTACTCCTCCATCTTGTCTTCCCCGCCCGTTGTTGCCATGACAATCGTCTCCCCTGAGAGAGACGGCGGAGAAAAGAGGAGAGAGGGATTCAGAGATGGAGGAGAGTAACTTGTGTGTGTGTGTGTGGACCCACCAAGGCCACCGCTTCAACAGCCTATTGAAATTCAGTTTGAATGACCCTTTACAAAACATACACACATTTACACCCACACAAACTGCACAAAGACGTTCTTTCCTTCGTTTTTATTGAACTTCATCTAAACTCATCTCCATCCTGGTGAGAAAAAAAAAAAAAAATTCTTAAGGAAACTAAAAGAAGGCTGAATTCCCCCCGTGCCCAAGTTCTTGTAAACTTTTTTTACAGGGGAGCAATAACAACAACAACAACAAAATGTTGTTGCACAACGACGACCTTGAACCTCGAAGGACTTCTTTTTTTAAAAGGTTAATTAAAGCGACACGCTCCTTTTATCACCGGTACAGCTAATTACTATAATAATAATACATTTTATTTATATAACGCTTTTTAAGACACTTTACAAACATCAACACACAAATATATTCACTAAAAACATAGAATACACATTTGTATGACATGTAATGTAAAGTAGACAACTTATTGTTTTTAGAGCCGTTCAGGAGGCCGTTCAGTAAAGGAAGCAAAGGAAGCAAAGGAAGCAAAGCAAGTAAAGGAAGCAAAGGAAGTAAATAAAGGAAGCAAATGAAGCAAAGGAAGTAAAGTAAATAAAGGAAGCAAAGGAAGCAAATCAAGCAAAGGAAGCAAATGAAGCAAAGGAAGTAAAGTAAATAAAGGAAGCAAAGGAAGCAAATCAAGCAAAGGAAGTAAAGGAAGCAAAGGCAGTAAAGGAAGCAAAGGAAGTAAATAAAGGAAGTAAAGTAAATAAAGGAAGCAAATGAAGCAAAGGAAGTAAAGGCAGTAAAGGAAGTAAAGGAAGCAAAGGAAGTAAATAAAGGAAGTAAAGGCAGCAAAGGATGTAAATGAAGTAAATTAAGTAAATTAAGTAAAGGAAGCAAAGGAAGCAAAGGAAGTAAATAAAGGAAGTAAAGGAAGTAAGCGGCGCTCGCTTCCCCTCCCAACCGGTTGACTTCCGCTCTCATTTGACTGGTAACGTCTCAGTCCGACATGCTAACAAAAGGTTTCCTCTGTAATAATAAACATTTTTATCTGAGATCCAAAAGAAAATATCTGGTGCGCAACGTAAACGCTGCACTTTCCTACGCGTCGATGTTCCTTTGCTCCGCTCGTAAATATTAATATATATAAAATATCAATAAAAAATGTTTCCAGTACCTTCACGTGCCGATATTACAGATGCGAAGCTTCTTCGCTCGTTGCGTTAGCCGGTAACTTCACGATTCACGTATTTCTTGCAGCCGCTCGTTAATTTAACGTTCAGCTGTATTCCATCGAGGCCGAGTCGCACGTACGTACGCGTGCAGATGCATTTAAACCGGCTGTAAATCACCTTTTTTATTCTCTCCTTCAGATTTTATTTATTTACCAACCGTACGGCCCCGGAAAGAGGAATTAAATCCGTTGACAGTTTGAGGATCGTTTCAAAGTGAATTGCATCAGTTCAGGGGTTCCTGGGTCACATGAGCTGCCGTTGTGATGGGAAACACTCGCCCCTTTTATTACCTGATGTAGTGTGTGTGTGTGTGTGTGTGTGTGTCCTTCCTGTGTCAGACACACACACACACACGCAGGAATTCACATCCATCGGCAGTCGGGATGTTCCACTTCCTCCAGTAACTGGCACTCCATAATCTGTGAGATGGAGGGATGAATTATGAATCGTGTAGAGAGAGAGAGAGAGAGAGAGAGAGAGAGAGAGAGGCTTTGCAGCTCCAGAGTTTTAACATTTAATGATTCTTTTCTTTGCAGTGAGCAGAGAGAGAGCCTAAGATGGATGCTCGTGTGTGTGTGTGCGTGTGTGTGTGTGTGTGTGTGCGTGACGTCGTTCCATCAGTTATTTTCGTGCTCCACATAAAGAACGTGTTTTCATTCATCGTTCTCTCGTGGATCAGAGATCTATCCGGCGTGCCGCTCCTCCACCTATTTCAACAAAGTAGACGGTTGCCGCTGCACACACAGAGAACTAGTTGATCGCCTTGGCAACGGCAACTCTTTGTCCCCGACGCCGCTCGGGAATTTAGTTTTTTTTTGGTCTATTTTCGTCTCGGCACACTTTTTTGCGCCGTGTAATTTAGCAGGCAAAGTGTGTGTGTGTGTGTGTGTGTGTGTGTGTGTGTGTGTGTGTGTGTGTGTGTGTGTGTGTGTGTGTGTGTGTGTGTGTGTGTGTGTGTGTGTGTGTGTGTGTGTGTGTGTGTGTGTGTGTGTGTGTGTGTGTGTGTGTGTGTGTGTGTGTGTGTGTGTGTGTGTGTGTGTGTGTGTGTGTGTGTGTGTGTGTGTGTGTGTGTGTGTGTGTGTGTGTGTGTGTGTGTGTGTGTGTGTGTGTGTGTGTGTGTGTGTGTGTGTGTGTGTGTGTGTGTGTGTACATGCTTCAGCTAGAGGACTTGTTGGGCTTTGATGCGGAGTCCTCTCTTCCCCCTGACAACCGGCTCCAACGTATTAATATTTCATCGGCACAAATGAGATTGATCTTCTATGGTGACTCTCTACAGTGTGTTAACTATAGTGTTTACATGTGATAGGAGAGGAGAGGAGAGGAGAGGAGAGGAGAGGAAAGGAAAGGAAAGGAAAGGAAAGGAAAGCGCTCAGATGTGCACAGTGAGGAAGAAGCTCAATCTTCTTCTTTTTGACTCTCGGGCTGCTGATAGTTGAGATTCTGCTGGAGCGCTTGTGTGTGGGAAGTAGACTGGAGGAGGGAGCGAGGGGGGGTTGAGGTAGGTGTGTGTGTGTGGGGGGGGGAGATAGGTAGGTGTGTGTGGGGGGGGGGGGGGGGGGGGCATGGCTTTGACCGGCAGTCCGACGCTGCAGCATAAGTCCGCCTGTCTAATGCAGATAGATCAGTCGCTCCTAATAGACCGGTTGAGAGCGCTGAGTGGAGCGGCACCGGGGGGGGGGGGGGATCACTTGGATTAGCGAGCAGCCTAGCGCAGTGTGTTGCTCGGAGAGAGGGAGAGCAACAGAGAAGAGGAGGAGGAGGAAGAGGAGGAGGAAGAGGAGGAGGGCAAGTTGCGCTCCGCTCTGCTCTGCAGCAGAAAACCAGGAGCTCCGTCCTGGAGGGATTTTATTTATTTCTTTATATATTTTTTTTATATATATACATTTTTTTTTATATATATATATTTTTTAATATATATATTTTTTTTTTTTTTTGGGGACCAGGGAGGTTAAAAGAGGAGAGAGAACGGGTCATTAATGCTCTCTCTCTCTCTGTGCCGATGTTTTGCAGGAGTGGTGCAAGCCAAGAGGAGTCCAAAGCTGGTGGTGAGTACTCCTTTCTTTTGTGTGTGTGTGTGTGTGTGTGTGTGTGTGTGTGTGTGTGTGTGGGAGTGCTATTTAAAGAACAAAAGGCGAGAGATTTAAACTCCCGCTCTTCCCCTTCTGCACCCAGAGCTTCCACCTTTCCTCTCGACTTCTTTCTCTTTCTATCACTTTCTTTTCTTTGTTGTCTTTTATCGACTGACTGACTGGCTGACTGACTGACTGACTGACTGACTGACTGGCTGGCTGACTGACTGACTGGCTGACGGTGTAACAGGGGGGACGAGCTGTTGGGGAGGGCGGAGGAGAAGCGGCATGGAGTGCAGACTTAAGGGGAAAGGGAAGCAAAGGGAAGCCCAGGTGGGGAGATGGCCGGTCCCACAGCAGTGAATCACTGTGACGGCTCAGAGACGCCGAAGATGCTCCGTAGCCATGACGACATGAACTTGGAGGAGCAGCCGTGCTACCTTCAGGGACGTTGCCGTTATTCAGGAGTTTAGAGAGCAAACGCCTCATTCCCCCCCCCCCCCCCAAAAAAAAATGCTTTACTTCTATACTTAGACTAATAACGTCGACTTCCCTCTCGTCCAATGTTCAGTGACGGGGTTCAACTCCTACAACTTTTGACCCCCCCCCCCCCCCCCCCTGATTGGCATTGGAGGGGGGGGAGGGGGCGTCTGGCGTCACGTTGGCATCAGGATTAGTTTTTTAAAAAAAAGGTCTGTTTGGGGTGTTACCTATTCAGGTCACATGTCACGGGGGATTGGAGGGGAGGGGCGGGTGCTGTCAGAGGGTTAGAGGGGGGGGGGGGGCAATAGTGTCACTGCCCGTCACTTTGGATTAGCTTTCCAGTGTGAAGATAAAAGAGCCCCCACCAACCCCTCTTTTTCCTTTTTTGGGGAAATGTCAGCGAAATGTCGCGCTGCAGGAGGCTCGGTGTCATCGAGCATTGAGCCTCCAGTTGAGACTGTAAATATATATTTATATATTTACAAACGCTGCACAGTTCACTCTGTACGAGAGGTCTGGAGACATTAACCACGTGTCCGTTGTTGGTCAGTTGTCGACCGTAATTTCGTGTATTTTTTTTTTCTCAGTCGGGGGCTCGTTTTTGTAATAATGCGTCTGCGATAACGCGGTCGCATTTACGTCTACTGGACCGCGTTATACTCTACTTTACTTTAATTCAGACATCGAATTGATCATTTTGGATTTTAAAATAATCTTTGAGGAAAAAAAGAAAGAATTCAAACTTTTCCCATAGCGAGCGCTGTTGTTACCAGTTCTCTCCCCACCCCCAAAAAAAATATCCTTTTTGATTTTTTTTTATTTGTTTTCCACTCCGGAGAAGCACAAGTGACCCTCGGTCATTAACGAAGGGGCTCTAAATATAATAATGTGGTTTCGATCGAGTAGTAGTAGTCTGTTCGTAAAGAACCTTTTAAAAAGGACAAAAAAATTAATACATAATGTATATTCATTTGTCACATTTAGTTTCACACAGTAGAGGAAAGCAAAATGTTTACGTGACGCCTTTTTAATAAGAATGATCTTCACATTTAAAACGAGAGCATATGCACAACAATAGTCTCTCAATACTGATTCTTCCCGTTCACGCTGTCGAGATTTCTTTTTTTTTTTTTTTTTTTTTTTTTACAAATGTGCTTCCGTGCCAGATCCTGACACACATTTCCACGTTTCGACTGGGAGGGAGGGGGGGGAGGGGGGGCGACCTCGATTCTGAAGCGTTCGTGCGTTCGAGAGCTCCGGGGGGACCTTCCGACGATAATCGTGAGAGGGAATCGTGGCGTTCATATAATATATATATTTTTTTAAAAGGCGACGTCGGGGGGGGGGGGTTCATTGAAAATTCCCTCGCACTTCCGTGCGTCTTTATCTCGCTACCATGGAAACCGAGTCGTCGCTCCTCTCTCCTCAGCAGCAGTTTAACAGTGAGAGATGTCTAATACAAAAAATAAATAAATATATATATATATATATATATATATATATATATATATAAAAGATGACATTGGACCGCTCTCTTTGTGCTGCATCGGCACTTTTCTCGCTCCTCTCTCTTCGCCCTCTACACCTTCTGCTCACCCTCAGCACCCCCACACCTCTCACGCTGTCTTCTGTGGTTGTTTGCCCCCCCCCCCCCCTCCCCCCTCCAGCACCAGTTGGAGAGGAAGGACAGCCAGAGCAGCTCCCAGCACAGCGTGTGCAGCCACCGCAGCGCCCACACCGACTCTCCAGGCCACCCGCCGTCTGCCATGCCCGGCGGCGGCGGCGGCGAGGCGGCGCCTCCCACCCCCGCCGCCCCCACGCAGCCTCTGCCGGGCCTTCCCCCTCAGGACCCCGCAGATGGCACCCTCACCCTCCAGAAGAAGCCGGACCCCTTCAAGATCTGGGCGCAGTCCCGGAGCATGTACGAGAGCCGACGTGAGTAGAATCCCAGTTATCTTTTTTTTTGCTGACTTTAGGAGTTAAAAATTCCCGGTGACATTTAACAGAACTCCATAACCCGTCTCCGTAAAGTGTGAATATGGCCTGAGATCATTAACGATTAATGAGACGATTAACGGCTCGGATACGAGGTGAAAGCTGAAATTTGAAAGAAGGCTCTTTACGTCATGATTTTAAAGGGATTTTCTTGGGAGAGAGGATGGATACCGCTCTCCGTGTTGGCACTTTAAATATAAAAAAAGACACAGCTAGCAGCAAGTTTTAATTATTCATTCTTTTATTGACTTACTTATTTATTTGACGGGGACGGTGTGCAGAGCTGTAAAGCAGAGTTAGCGATGAGCTGATTTACATCCGTAGTCTCTGGGAAGGAGACCGAGAACAACGTCTCGTTTGAGGAATAATTAACAACAACAACAACAACATTAAGGCAGCGCAACAAAAAAACCTCACAATGTCACAACAACAAGACACGTTAGCTTAGCACAAAGAGCGAGAACCTGGTTTTACATCCTGTTTTTTATGTGCAGACTATTTCTTACTTTAAGGACACTGGTGGGCGGGACGGAGCCAGGCTAGCTGTTTCCAGTCTTTATGCTAAGCTAACCAGCTAGAATTGGTATCGATCCATCTGAATGTCTGCGAAAAGAAAAAGAAAATAAGCCAACTTTTACTTATTCAATTAAATAATCGTATGCTCGTTTTTTCCTTGTCTTGGCCGTGTGTAATATTCATGTCATATTCTTTCTGTCTTTGAGTGTGTGTGTGTGTGTGTGTGTGTGTGTGTGTGTGTGTGTGTCTCGATGTTCTTGCCTTCCTCCACTCGATTGAAAAGAACCGTCACGTACAACAAAAGAAAAGAATGTGTTATGTGTGCACGTCGCCCTCGTCAAGAGACGACGTTTCACCTTCTTTTTTCTTTTTTTTGTACCTTATCAGCAGCCAAACAGCTTTCTCTCCCCCCCCCCCCCCCCCCCCCCACCAGAAAAGTAGGCAGAGACTCCTGCGTATCATATTTGCAGTCGTGGGCCCATTGTTGCATTATTCATACCAGAATCACCGTACGGGTGTCAAGGCACTTATCCTCCTCTTGAGCCTGAGAGTAGAAGCTCCTTAACGGGGTTCACTCCCCCGTCTCTCACACCTCCCGTACTTGATATTTATAGTCGGGTTTTCATGCTGTGAAACACACCTTTTCATGATGTGAATATGGAAGGTTTTTTTGGAATCTAGGACTCTCGCTGATTAAATATTAACAGGGCTGCATCAAGCTGCCGCTGATTGGTAATATCTGCTGCCGCTGATTGGTAATATCTGCAGCCCAGTCGGCGAAGGGGGGAGGAGGTAGGAAACACAACGAGAAGAAGGAGACGAAGAGACCCTCGACACTCAAAGTCGAGGATGCTTCCCGAGGGGACAGAACGGCCCGTTGTTTTTTTTTAATATAGCTTTATTTTTTTTAATAATTCAGGTACATTAAAATCCTATTTATAAAATAGATAAATTGTACAGGGATTGTTGCAATTATTATAATTAATAAACATACAGAACATATGAATGAATATGCTCTCATTAAAGCCCCCAAGACGTCGTTAATTATAAAACATTTAATTTAAACATTAAATCCCCCAACTCTTGTTTGGTCTAAATAAAGTCTTAAATCACAGTTATGAAAGGAAACGTGTGTGTGTGTGTGTGTGTGTGTTTTTTAGAGACGTAGAGACGGCGTATGTAAGTAAGCGACCTGTCAATCACAATGTAGCCACGCCCCTAAAGCGTACCCTGCTTTATGGTCTGTTTGACTCTAATTGGACCATAATGTACTAAATGAACATTGTGCTGTATTGAAGAAGACTCCAGAACCAGGGAAGGAGCAGACATATTGATCACACAGCTGATGGGATGACACACACACACACACACACACACACACACACACACCACCTCACTGTTTCTCTTGTGTATTTCAGTGCCAGATTGCCAGGAGCAGGACATTTTCCTTTGGCGGAAGGACACAGGCTTCGGCTTCCGTATCCTGGGAGGAAATGAGCCCGGGGAACCCGTAAGTATCCCTCCACCTCCACCTGTCCATCACCTGTCCATCACCTGTCCATCACCTGTCCAGCACATCATCTGGTGATCTGAAGCGTGCACTCGTACTTTAGCTCATAACGAATCAGTAAACCTCTGAATGCGTTGTCCTGTCTCTTAGAGCGCTTCCTTTTCTTTAAGAGGGCTTCCTTCCCTCTTCCTCTCACGTCTGTGCTTCTAACTCTCTGGAGGATCGCGTAGACGGCCTGTTAAGAGGAGCCAAGGTCTTACCCACAATCCCTCTGGTTGTGAGCCGTACGTTTGTCTTAAAAGGACCTGAGCGAGAGGCAGTTATTGAGGTAGAGAGGGAAATAAAATGGCGGCAGGCTTCGGGGTCTAAACCCTCAGAGGAGCTGACGCTTGTTTTTTTTCTTGTTTTTTCTTGTCAGGCGCCGCGTGTGGACGCCCACGTGGCGCCTGGAGCGCACGAGCTTCTCAGACGTCAGTCACGAATACCTCGAAGTGACGACGGTTTGATTTCCTGCAGTTTAATTAGCCCGAAGTTGTGTGTCGTGATCATAAAAGCTGCTGCGTTGATGGAGGATACAACAAAGCTTTAATATTAGATATGAAACTTCTGCAGTTGATTACTGGCAGAAGTAAGGCAAATATTTTTGGTATGACAATTTTTCCATATATATATATATATTTATTTGAATATGCAAATGAGGCATTCGCTTATTCAATTTACAGACCGTTGGATGAAGCCAGCTTCCAAATTTCTTGTTTGATTTTGTCTTTTAAACTGTGGAAAATCAATTTTCGACTCGACTGTGAATGATATGTAAACAAAACCTTCAGAGTGTGGAGAGCAACGCAAGTTGAGCTGCTGAAGTGGAGATTTCTGGATCAGAGTCTGAGAAAATATTAATTTAAAGAAAACGGCTTTGAATGATTTTTATTGTACATTCACAAACATTTTAAAGACATTAAAGGTGTATATGATAACAAAAACAGCTAGATAGATATCACCATGGCATTTCTCCAGTTGATTACTTTTTTGGATTACAAGTTCTTGGAAGTGTTATGTTTGAATATGCAAATGAGGCATTGTCTAATGGAGACATTTTGGGGGAATTTAGGAGAAATCTACGCATGCAAAACAGCCGACGTGGTCAAATAAACACGTACGTTTGTATTTTTTTGATGTTTTCCTCTGACGCGCGCTCCCTTCTCCAGATCTACATCGGCCACATCGTGAAGTACGGGGCGGCGGACGAGGACGGGCGCCTGCGCTCGGGCGACGAGCTCATCTGCGTGGACGGCACGGCGGTGGTGGGCAAGTCGCACCAGCTGGTGGTGCAGCTGATGCAGCAGGCCGCCAAGCAGGGCCACGTCAACCTCACCGTCAGGCGCAAGTCCACCGGGTACCCGGGTGAGCAGGCGCCCCGCGGCAAAAACGCGGCCTCCTTTAACCGCGGACTTGGATCTAACCGGGGGTTTTGTTCTCTGCTAGCGTCCAAAGGCGAAGGCGACGTCCCCCCGTCGCCGGCCTCCTCCCACCACAGCAGCACCCAGGCGCCCAGCCTGACGGAGGGCAAGCGGACCCCCCAGGGGAGCCAGAACTCCCTCAACACAGTCAGCTCCGGCAGCGGCTCCACCAGCGGCATCGGCAGCGGCGGCGGAGGCGGCAGCGGCAGCGCGGTGGTGCCCGCCTCCCTGCAGCCGTACGACGTGGAGATCCAGCGCGGGGAGAACGAGGGCTTCGGCTTCGTCATCGTGTCGTCCGTCTCCAGACCCGACGCCGGCACCACCTTCGGTAAGACGGGAGACTTCTATTCGTTTTGTTTTGGACTTTAATCCGACCCCGACGGTGTGATTGTTAATCTGTGAGGAGCGTTTATTAAGAGCCATATTGCTCTCCCAACAAACCACTTTTAAACAAGTCGCTTGGTTTCAGAGCGATGTTCTTCAAAGGTTATTAAATGGCAATAATGACAACTATTTAAACTATAGCCCTGTTTGGTTGAGTTTCTGCAGGGTTCACCAAGTTAAGAAGACTTTTTATACATGTATGAAAGTACTGTAATAAAGCCTAGAATGGTTTATTTTCAACATTTCTACAGTTGCAGTTGATTACATTGATTTAACACAATTTGAACCAGTAGAATAAAAAATTATCAAAATTAATCATTACATTTTTCCCATCATCTGACAAATTATAAAATCTATTGGCAGATATGGAATATAATTGTTATTATTATTAATAATATATATATAATTATGAATAATATATATCATTATAATTATTAATAATAATATATATTATTATTAATAATTATTATATATATATATATATATATAGTTTTATCAATATAAAAATGGTTGACGTGCAGCCCTTTTTCCAAGGCCTTTTTTTGACTCTACTAAATTGGAACCCTCCCGTCAAGAGCTTTGGGATCCCCCCCCACCCCCCACACACACACACACACACACACACACACACACACACACACACACACACACCAAACCACTCACGCCATTCGGCGTCTGCATCACGTACATATCGAAGCGTCGTTGTGCGTATTAAAGCCGCTCGGGCGTCGATGAGGAATCATGGACGTCCTCCAAATTCGACGTTAACCTCCGAGTGATGAATTTCAACCGGCCAATGTCGCGCCCAAGGTCCCGTGAATACGTTAGCCGGTGCGACGTGCCACAGACGTTAGCCGCAGGGGAAGAAGCTTCATTGATCCCATTGGGCTAATGGGGTTGAATGCAAGAATTAATGTGTTTTATTTATAGGGACGCCAGCGAGAGTGCTAGTCAACAACCTTGTCCTAAATGTCTCGTTGCCCCCCACACACACACACACACACACACACACACACACACACACACACTCCCCCCACGCTCAGTCCTAATAGAGTCCAACCCCGTAGGATGCAAGCTAAAAAACTGAATGTATGTATGACAAAAAATATATGTATAAAATAATAATAAAGCAGTCCCCCCCCCCCCTTCCTACCATGACCTGAGGTTGAGGTTGGGTTTAGCAGATTGGATTATGAGTCTTATCCCACATCTCATTATTTAGATCGGACACCAGCACATTTAGGAGCTTAAGAGCTGATGTAATAAATATGGATGTTGCAGAACCACTGGAAGGGAAAAGGGGGGAGGGGGAGGACATGAAGGGAGGAGAGAGGACATGAAGGGAGCGAGGGAGGTAGGGAGGAGAGGACATGAAGGCGAGGGAGGTAGGGAGGGAGTGAGCTCTCCAGGGTCTGTTCAGCGCTCCTGTTTAAACAAGGTTTCACTCAGCGCCACATGAAGGTCACATGTCACCTCCTCTTTAGGAACCCTTGTACATTAATCCGAGTCGGGGGGGGGGGGGGGGGGGGGGGCAAGTTCCCACAGCTCGATCACCGCGACGTTTGTGTGCTCACCGATCGCCGACAGGGAGGTGTGATGATGGTGGTGATCGGTGTCGTCTCTGAGGCATGTAGTGCATGTGTTCTGATTTGGGATAATTAATTAATTCTTTTTTTTTTGTCTCTTTCTCCCCGTTTTCTATTCCTCTTTTTATTGTTTCCTTCTTCCAAAATATACAAATCAACCTACGCAATCAACACAATGAATAAAACAATCGCCTCACGCTACAAACTAACACTACTTCCTTCATACTACTTCCCTCACGCTACAAACTAACACTACTTCCTTCACGCTACTTCCCTCACGCTACAAACTAACACTACTTCCTTCATACTACTTCCCTCACGCTACAAACTAACACTACTTCCTTCATACTACTTCCCTCACGCTACAAACTAACACAACTTCCTTCACGCTACTTCCCTCACGCTACAAACTAACACTACTTCCTTCATACTACTTCCCTCACGCTACAAACTAACACTACTTCCTTCATACTACTTCCCTCACGCTACAAACTAACACTACTTCCTTCATGCTACTTCCCTCACGCTACAAACTAACACTACTTCCTTCATGCTACTTCCCTCACGCTACAAACTAACACTACTTCCATCATGCTACTTCCCTCACGCTACAAACTAACACTACTTCCTTCATACTACTTCCCTCATGCTACAAACTAACACTACTTCCTTCATGCTACTTCCCTCACGCTACAAACTAACACTACTTCCTTCATGCTACTTCCCTCACGCTACAAACTAACACTACTTCCTTCATGCTACTTCCCTCATGCTACAAACTAACACTACTTCCTTCATACTACTTCCCTCATGCTACAAACTAACACTACTTCCTTCATGCTACTTCCCTCACGCTACAAACTAACACTACTTCCTTCATGCTACTTCCCTCATGCTACAAACTAACACTACTTCCTTCATGCTACTTCCCTCACGCTACAAACTAACACTACTTCCTTCATGCTACTTCCCTCACGCTACAAACTAACACTACTTCCTTCATGCTACTTCCCTCATGCTACAAACTAACACTACTTCCTTCATGCTACTTCCCTCACGCTACAAACTAACACTACTTCCTTCATGCTACTTCCCTCACGCTACAAACTAACACTACTTCCTTCATGCTACTTCCCTCATGCTACAAACTAACACTACTTCCTTCATGCTACTTCCCTCATGCTACAAACTAACACTACTTCCTTCATGCTACTTCCCTCATGCTACAAACTAACACTACTTCCTTCATGCTACTTCCCTTACACTACTTCCCTCACACTACTTCCTTCACGCTTCAAACTAACACTACTTCCTTCTTACTACTTCCCTCACACTACTTCCCCTCACACCACTTTCCTCACGCTATTTCCCTGACGCTACTTCCCCTCACGCTACTTACCTCACACTACAAACTAACCCTACTTCCCTCACGCTTCAAACTAACACTACTTCCCTCACGCTTCAAACTAACACTACTTCCCTTACGCCACTTCCCCTCACACCACTTCCCTCACGCTACAAACTAAACACGAAAGCCGGCAACGCTTGCGTGGCCATGCCCCACAAAATAGGTCGCATCATCGAGGGCAGCCCGGCGGACCGCTGCGGGAAGCTGAAGGTCGGCGACCGGATTCTGTCCGTCAACTGCTGCTCCATCACCAACAAGTCGCACTCGGACATCGTCAACCTGATCAAGGAAGCCGGGAACACGGTGTCGCTCAGGATCATCCCAGGTGATGGTAAGGCTTTTTTGGCCTCCGGGCTCTCGCTGGGGCGTGTTGCGCAACGCGAGCGTGTCACGTGACTTATTCCCCCCCCCCCCCCCCCCCCCCCCCCCCCCCCGCCGTGGTATCTGGGAGAGTGAGTCATTGGGTGGGAGTAAGGAGGCGAAAGTTGCGCTTCTCTTTTTTGCTTTCTGTTTGTTTTACCCTTCGCTTGGACGTCTCTTGCAGTATTTTTAAAATAAAAAAGTAGAAGTGCTTTCCTGTCGGTGTTAATCTCTTCAGCTTAGTGTGAGGAAATGGAAAATTAAACCCCATAATATCGGAGCACGAGCAGTTTGCTGGCAGGTTTGTGGTGGAAAAACATGATGCAGCCTTGTAATATGTGAGGGAGGGGGAGAGAGGGGGAGAGAGAGGGAGAGAGAGGGAGAGGGAGGGAGAGGGAGGGAGAGAGAGGGAGAGAGAGGGAGAGAGAGAGAGAGAGAGAGAGAGAGAGAGAGAGACTAAAAGGCAGACAATAAAAGGCAGTTGGACTTGTTTTCCCCCCTGCTGTAAAAAAGTCAGTTTATTTTCAGTCCAGTGTTCATGAGCAACATCACAGGCGGTTAGCATCGGGTCAACATCACACGTGGTTAGCATCGGGTCAACATTACAGGTGGTTAGCATCGGGTAAACATCCCAGGCGGTTAGCATTGAGTCAACATCCCAGGCGGTTAGCATCGGGTCAACATCCCAGGCGGTTAGCATCGGGTTAACATCCCAGGCGGTTAGCATCGGGTCAACATCACAGGCGGTTAGCATCGGGTCAACATCCCAGGCGGTTAGCATCGGGTCAACATCCCAGGCGGTTAGCATCGGGTTAACATCCCAGGCGGTTAGCATCGGGTCAACATCACAGGCGGTTAGCATCGGGTCAACATCCCAGGCGGTTAGCATCGGGTCAACATCCCAGGCGGTTAGCATCGGGTCAACATCACAGGCGGTTATCATCGGGTCAACATCACAGGCGGTTAGCATCGGGTCAACATCACAGGCGGTTAGCCCGGGAGCGGTTTCAGCCGCGGGGCGACCGCGTTCACCAAAAAGCTTGGGGGTTGTCTTTTTTTCTCTTTCACGTTAATTTCTCTGTCTCTTTTGCAGAATCTTCTAACGCTTCTCTGCTGACTAATGCGGAGAAGATCGCCACCATCACCACCACGCACACGCCGCAACAGACCGCGGAGACCCGGTGAGCGTTTAAAAAATATATATTTATATATGCACACGTGCAATTGTCTTTTCTGTGTTTTTTAATGTGTATTCATGCGAGTTTCTCTCTTTCTCTTAAAGGAATAACTCAAAGTCAAAAGGAGCTCCTCCCCCTCCGCCCATGCACAGTCAGACGACACAGGTAAGGATGGAGCAGGTTGTGTTTCACCAACAAATAGCCCAAACACACACACACACACACTTTTCTTACTCACCGGCTCTCTGCCTTTGGATCTGAGTTGCCAAATATTGGCTCATTTTTCAGACGGAGGCATAATTCATAACTCATGACACAGTTGGCAGAGATAATAAAGTTGATTTTGGAAGAGACCATTCTTCTGTAGGGGGGGTGACACGTGTGGCATCAATTATTCACATATTTCCAGAGGTTTTCCGTGGCACGCTGAAGTTTCGGACTCACCTTTTGACCTTTCACCCTCCTCCTCCACCTCCCTGTGACTTTACCTTCTTCTTCTTCTCCCCCCTTTGCAGGACGCAGAGTTCTACTCCGTGGACCTCGAGCGGGACAGTAAAGGCTTCGGCTTCAGCCTGCGAGGAGGACGGGAGTACAGCATGGACCTGTATGTGTTGAGGCTGGCGGAGGACGGGGCGGCAGTCAGAAACGGCAAGATGAGGGTGCGAGAACCATCTTCTTTAAACACTGAATTTGTGACGCCTCTCTTTCGATGAAAAGACCGGCCATCAACAATCTTGTTTTTTTTCTTCTTCAGGTGGGAGATGAGATCCTGGAGATCAACGGCGAGAGCACCAAGAACATGAAGCACTCGCGGGCCATCGAACTGATCAAGAACGGCGGTCGGAGGGCGCGGCTCGTCCTCAAGCGGGGGGACGGGTCCGTACCCGAGTATGGTACGTGGACAACGTCTTCGACCCGAGGGAAGACCTTTTTAGATGTTCATGATTTTCGGATCGCTGTAAATGATTTTTTTCTGAATTTGTTTTTTGTTTTGTTTTTGTTGTTCATTTCTCTGCGTTTTTTCCCGGGATTTCATTTTCAGATGGATTTGTGACACTGTATCAAGGATCTTCTCTCCATTGAGATGTAAAAACAGCCTCTTGTCTGTTTTATCTGTTTTCTCCTCCTCCTCCCTCTTTCTCTCTTTGAATGTCTTTCGTCGCTGGGCTCTTCCTCCTCTTCCTCCTCCTCTTCCTCCTCTCCAGCGATGATGGCTCCTCATCTCGCTGTTGGTACAATGAGGAATGACAAGATGGGAGAGCCCTGTTTCTACCTAATGGGCCAAAATCAGACCACGGTTTGTAGCCAAAAGTCTGTCCCCCGATCCACTTTCCCTGCCATCTTTTTATTTTTATTATTTTTCTCTTTTTTTTTTATATCTCCTCCAGCTCATCCCGACCTGAATCCCACTCTGTGTGTGTTGACACAGTGTGCATGCTTTGTGTCTTGTCGTGCCTGAGTTAAAACTTTATTTAACTTTCCGTGAATCCGCACACGCACAAACCTTCCTGCTCCGCCAGCCCCAGACCCGATTTTTATTTTTATATTTTTATTACTGGGACTAATTTAATGCCACCTCACATGCTGCTACTATAGCAATCTGTGTCTAATTTGGCAGCCAAACACTCCTGTTGTTGTTGTTGTTGTTGTTGTTTTTGTTGCTTTGAGTCTGTTCCTTCCCGACAATGCACACTGAGTGCTTCACCATTTTGAATGATTTCCTAGGTGCCTGCTGTGCCATTGATAAGCCCCGCCCCTCCTCTTGCCGACGTGTTGCCCCCCCCCCCCCCCCCCCCCCCCCCTTCCCCTTCCCTCCCCCGTTGCTGTTTCTTGACGTCACATCGTTGAAGAGATTTATCACTTCAACGCATTTCATGTTTACGGATCATTTAGGGATCCGCCCCGTTGTGAACGAGCACACGTATGCATGGTTTCCATAAATCTCTGCATTGACTTCCCGTCGTGTCAAAGCGAGAGCTCGCGTGACACCCGACGAGGAAAGTGCGTTTCGTTGCCCGCCGAAACGCGATAGGTGTCTCGTGTGATCGGTATGCGTGTTCCTCCGAATCTCGTTGAGGTATGTTTCTCTTTCCTTTTCTCCTCTCCGGCAGACGGCAGCAGCAGTGACGGGCACCCTGCCACACCCGGGCCACAAAACACTCCGGAAGTGAGAACGCTGCCGCCGAACAGCCGATATCACACCTCATTGGAGTCCAGTTATCCACCAGACCTTCACAAACCATCACGCCAGGAGGAGGCTGCGCGTGGCCAAGACAGGGACAGGGCCGGCTCCGATCAGATGGACTACCGAGGCCGGCAATTCAACCCCCACCATCATCACACCTGGAATAACAATCACAGTCAAAGCAACCCCAGACAGCTGTCTCCAGACAACAGCAACGGCGGCAACAAGAAGAGCCGAGGCCGCAAAGTCAAGAAGTCCGAGTCGGAGAGCGGCATCTCCAAACTCCTGAAGACTCTGAGGAAAGACAGCTCAGGGAAGAAGGCCGCCGCCGCCGAGAAACTCCGGGGCCGAGAGCTCTCGGGCAGCAGCTCCACCTTGGACGGGAGGTTTCGCCAGCAGCGCCGCGGCTCCCTCGACCGCTCGCCGACGCGACAGCGGGCCCCGTCTCCCGACCGCCGGCGGGCCAAGTCAATGGACCGCAGGGCGCACCGGGACCGCACGCCGGAGAGGGAGCGCGACGACGGCGGGTTCCTCGCTGTCACGCCCGAGCGCAAGTTCTACGAGCGGAGGCTCCTCAAGGACTCGCCGGGGGGCGGGCGGGTCGGGGAGGCCGCCACCCCCGAGCGCACCACCACCGCCAACAACAACAACAACGGGGATTCCTCGTCTCTCTCCAGGGGCCGCGCGTACGACCGAGCCTCGAAGAACGGCAACCTCCTGAGAGACTCCTCCCCGGAGAGGAGGGAGGAGCGGTACCCGGCTAACGGGACTCCGGAGCGGCGGTACCGAGTGGAGCGGGACTCTTCCCCCGACAGCAACTACAGCCGGGACGAAACGAACTACGCGGCGGCGCCGCCCAGACTGGTGGATTACTACGGCGCGATGAAGAACAACAACGCCGCCTACAACAACGCGGGCCACAACAATAACGTGGGAGGCCGCGCCCCGAACCAGCTCCCGGAGCCCAAGAGGAGGCTGTACAAAGAAAGCCCCAAAGACCTCAGCATCTAGAGCTCCGCCTCGCCGCTCTCTCCTAACTTTGTACGATACACTGGAATCGGACTTTCAGAGGATACGAACTCTCGTGCTTTATTTGGTCGACCGGTTTATTGATTGATTTTTTTTTCCGATTGACTTACTTGTGATCCCATCCAGAGATTCATAAAACAGCAGGAGTACAATCCTTCTCTCAGTTCATACTGGTTGTTTTCGTCATTGTTATAGTTATTTTGAACATAACAAGAGGTTGTCGTACTGTTGTGAAGGTATTGTATGTGCCTGCATATGAAATCAGTGATATTGCTTTTTTTTTTTTGTAGGCATTTGCTGACTCTAAAATATTTGTTCCCTCAGAGGTATGAAACAATGCTTCCAGTTGTGGTATCTTCTAAGCTTTTTGTTTTTCAACTAGTTTTTTTAATTTTTCTTTTCTTTTTAGATGTCTGTTCCATTCCTGAATTCACTGAACAAACTATAGCACAAGACACCGACGGGTCCCGAGAGCCGTGAAAAAGTCACGTTCGGGGGCAACAACAAACTTTAAAAAAAAAAGAAAATCTAAATTTAGCATCTGATGGGGGAAAGTACAGTGATAATTATATAAATAATATATGACTTTTTGTTGCATTTGCTCACTATTTCATTTTTTCAAATTTTTTTTTTTTTCAATTTGGTACATATCTTGAGCAAGCTTCAAAACCCCTTGAAGACTTGAGGAAGAGGAGCACCCTGTACCCGGGGGAAAGCATGCTGCACCCCTTACTTTGTGCTGCACCCTTGACGTGTGCGGCCGCTCGCCCTCCCGTTTGCCTGAATACGCTCCCGAACCACCCCGAAAATATCAAAAAAAGAGAGAAATTTGCGACGGCGTTATTAAATTTCTCCTTTTGGAATGTTTTATCATTAAAATTCATCATCGCGTAAATTCAGGCAAAACCGCGGAAAAATAAGAGTTATCGAAATTTGACGAGTCTGCATTATGCCACAATACCAGCGTTGGGCTACCAAAAAAAAAAAAGAAGATATTTCAGATATCTCCCCCTACTCCCTCGCTTCCAAAATAAAGTGTAAATTATCCCTGTGCAAGATGCATGTAAGTGTAGTTGAACCACTTCCTCTGATACGAGTGAGTATGATCCATAAGGAACATGCACAGTGATTGTCGGCCATGATGATAATGATGATGATGATGATGATGATGAGAGTCCCCGGTACACGAGACAACCACCGACCTGCCACGCTGAGCCACGCCGTCACGCCACTGGAGTCTGACTGCTGCGTTTATGGTGTGTTTTTTGTGTGTGTGTGTGTGTGTGTGTGTGTGCGCGCTTGTTCTCTGTTTTATGTTTCATTAAAGAACTAAAAATATATTGGATAAAACCACAACAAAATGCATTGTTTGATCACTGTTGTCGCCATGGTACTGTATTAACAAAAAAAAAAAGAAAAGAAGAAGATGAAGGAAAAAAAAAGAAAACGCATTTTAAGAAGTTTACCTGTTGGCCATCACCTGTAAAGATTTTTATTTTTTTTATTATTTTTTGTTTTTTTCAATGTAACTATTAGGAACCTGTTGAGGAATAAAAATGTTGCCTTTTTCTTGTACAAAAGAGAAATTTATGAGAAACCTCAGCAGTGAGGAATGTGATTTATTGTGTTTATATATCTCTCTGAAAATGGACCTGATGACGATTTATGGGAAATATGTTGATTTACTCTGGATCAGGTATGTAAAGACATTTTAAAAATGAAAAAGACTGTATTCGGTCAATCAGAAAAACTGTTTGATGGTTTGAATCTCTCTCGATGGTTAGCCTGCCTTTGTATTATAAAGCACTTGTATGCAGTCTGTTGTTCTTCAAGCATTATTTCTTGCAATGTGCTCCGGACATAATGCTGTCTTCTGTGTTGATAAAAAGCAGTACATGTATATGGGCCAATCTTTTTTATAAAACTATGCATATATAAATACTACATTGTTCATAGCTTTATTTGACCCATGAAGCTATACATAACATTAGTCTAAGTACAAGTAGATGTGGACTTATCCAGCTTCTTTCCTTGAGATGGATTACAATGTATATGTAGCTATCAAAAAGAAGTCTGTGAATGCTATTTTTATTATCAAATAAAGTTTTCCATACAAATTAAAAAAAATAAAAAATGGACTCTGGGGGAGGCCTTTTGTGGTCGTTTTTTTGTTTTGTTTTTTTAATCAAATAAGTTTTTTTTTTTTTTTTTTTTTATCACTACAGCAGCTTCGGGGACTTTGTTTTATTGAAGAGCGACAACCGGGGAGATTGTGCTACGTTTAACAACCACCGTGACACGGAAATAAAACCGTGTAAGAAATATAAAAGAAGAAGAAGTCCATATAATGGGCTGTCAACTGCATGCAGTACTCACTACAACACATTATATTACATCACATATTAGTTGTAGTTTGTACAATCTCAAACGTGCAACATTTACTAGTAAATACGTTAACACGGTTACCGGTAATTTAAAGACTTAACAATTTACTAAAAACTTAATGTCTTGTGTGAGAGCAAAATATAATAATCATACGGTTGCCATCTGTCCCAATATTCTCCAAATAACTCAATTAAAATTTAAATAACTTCATTAAAAATTTTAGAGCATGACTTTTTCTGTTTTGATTGAAAGCAGCGAGGGATTTATTTATTTTTGTAATACTTGTTATATATCCCCCCCCTTAAGCTTGACTTCAGACTGCTCTGACCCCCCTCCTGGTAAGGTGGTTGCTATAGCTACGCATGAAGGTCATTATGGGAGAGATCTTGGGGTGTTTGTCGTGCTCTCGTCTGGCAGAATGCACGAGTTTCTGTCACTCGTAATATTATTGTGACACCCCGAAGCTTTAAACCTGTTCATAGATAGATGCACTATACTAATATCACAGTAGTCACGGTAACCATCAGTAGTATTACTGCATTTGTGTATTTCAACTGCTCTACAAGACACTGTACACCTACGAGGACGTATTTAGGTATGAATATCTAGTATTTGTCAGTAAACAGCTGGTAATACTTTAAGTTCCCCTGTTTAGCAATATCATATTTTACATTATTAATACTATCTTTTACTGTATTGTAATACAATCCTCACTTATTCGCCGCGTCGTCAACGAATACGTTAGCTAGCTCAGAGCCTCCGGCCCACCGTCGCCATGTTGAGAGCCATTGAGAGGCAATCGAAAGAGCTCCCAGACTGCATTAAAGCGTGTCATAAACTGTTAATTAAATATTAAAATTCTGAAAATGTAAGTAAAGTGTTACTGATTCTACTTTTGACCATGGCTTCATTGATATGTATTTATTTATTTATTTATACTTTTCCATCGTGGTGTTTCTTCATAAATACCGTGAATCCCTTTGTCAGTGTTAACCTTTATTTAATGAGATTAATATTCGTCATCCGATAGATGTTATGTCATTTATCCCCGATTAATAATCTCATAATCCTTCAGGTAGGACAAATTTTAAATCCAAGGTGACCTGTGGTTGAAATGAGATTAGTGGCAAGTATTCTTTGTTCTAAGAGTCTTTACCATCGAGTTCTGCAGCCGAAAAGAGTAGAAAATTGACTCGAGACATAAGTGCGTTATGAATAATTCACATTTGTTCATTTGATTATATATACTACAGTCGTATGATCTTTGCCACCCAAATTGTAAGTAAAACATAAACAGGATGAGTCATTTGCAAAGTGCGTTTTATTTTACGTTGCCTTGATTACATGCCTCTACATTCAAAAATAAGCCAGTATCATATAGGATCCAACTGTAAAAGATTTACTTTTTTTACCCTCTCAGAAAAAAAAAAAAAAGTTGGATATTCTGTACATACAGGAACAACTCTGTAATGGGCTGACACTTCCTGCAACTGTCTTTAGGTTTGTAAAAATACAAAAAGTTCTTTCTGTAGACGTTAGCCTTCAGTTGTTTCCCGGGGGGAGCAGAAGTCTTCTTCTCTGGATCGGTGGATCGGCGGATCGGAGGTCTGACGGACCCTTTTTAGGCAGGAGACACGGAGCTGGTGGAGACGGAGGAGGCCTCGGTCTTCGTGGAGGACGCTCCCTCCTCCTCCTCAAAGGGGTTCTTCCCGCAGCACAAGGTGGTGATCATGCAGTGGCGGAACTGCTTGTTCATGCAGATGTAGATCAACGGGTTGTAGATGGAGGAACTCTTGGCAAAGAAGGCCGGGATGGTCATGAAGACCGGTCCGAACTCGGCCCCCTGGTTGCAGAAGATCCACCAGGCCACGCTGGCGTACGGCAGCCAACACACCAGGAAGCCGATGACCATGATCACGACCATGCGGCTGACCTCCCTCTCGGCCCTCTGGGTGGTCTCGGACTCCTGCTGGGCGGCGGCGGCCTCCTTGACGGCGCAAAGCAGGCGTCCGTAGCAGAAGAAAATGACAACCAGCGGGATGAGGAAGTGGCAGGTGAACATGTAGATGACGAAGGATTCGTTGTTGAAACCCTCGGCGCGCGTGTAGTAGTCGATTCCGCACGAGCACTGCATGCCCTCGGGGATGTAACGGGACCAGCCCACAAGAGGGGGCACGGCGCAAGCCGACGCCATGACCCAGGAGAAGCCCAGACCCATGATGGCGTGATCCTCGGTGAAGCGGAAGTTGCTGATGGGCTTGCAGACGACTATCCACCTTTCGATAGCCAGGACGACCAGCGACCAGAGGGCGATCTCGCCGCCCAGGGTGGCGAAGAATCCTTCCACGTTGCATCCGAGGCGCCCGAGCACGAAGTAGCCATGCATGGAGGTGTACATGGTCGTGGTGAACCCTCCCAGCACCATGAAGAGGTCGGCCACCGCGAGGTTCAGCAGGATGTAGTTTAGAGGGGTCCGCAGCTTCTTGTGTTCGAGGGTGACGTACAGGGTGAGGAAGTTGACCGGGAAGCCCACGAGGATGAGCAGGAACATGTAGGCGCCCAGGGCGGCGTAGGCCGCCGGGTTGACAAGGTAGTACTGAGGGTATTCATAAGGATTCCGGACAATGCCGGTGGTGTTTAGCATAGGGATGTAGAAATAAGGTCCCTCGGTGCCGTTCATGGTTGCAGCTTGCGGTGACGATCAGCCCTGTCGGTCTCGTTTTCTTTTCCGGGAGAGTGATGGAGGCGGACCCTGCTACAAATGGACCCAGGTGGCCCCTGGTCCGGCTTTTAAAGGCACACCTTGGATTATCACTTTCCAAATCCGTCAGCACACAAGTGATTTAGGCCACAGTTAATATCTAATCCAGCCACCACTGCAAACATAACTGATCACTCATCAAGATATTAAGGTTACGCCCCGCTCGCGTTCCGTCATGGAGCCGTCCGATAACCGCTCGATTTAAAGCGCGACACCTCATCTCAAAGAATTCATATTTTTTTTGTGAGGGCTTGATACATGAGACATGTGCTCCTGAAGCAACAACGTGCGGTTTTGTAGCCGCTGATTTGCTCATTTACAGATGTCAATTTCAGCGTTAGTGTCAATCTGCACCAGAAGAGAACGAAGCAAATAAAGGTGGTGAATTAATGTCAATTAATTTCATGACCTCAAAATCCTTAATCTAATGCATACCGAACATTATAACGTAATCTTTATTCTAACAAGTTCATCCAATCGTCGTGTGGTTTAAATATATTTGTGAAATCGTTTTGTGAATTATTATATAATATATTACTTTCTTGACATTGTTTCGCTTTATGTTGTTTAAAACATTTATTTAAACAAATAAGAAGATATTTACAAATCCTCCAAACCCACAGGGATGTCTTCAATTTGCTTATTTGTGTCTGAATAACTCAAATTAATTTAATTTACGGTCACATGTGACAAAGAAAAAGCAGCAAATCTCCCAGCTGCCAAACAAATATTTGGCGTCATTGCTTGAAAAGTGTTTTTTTTAAACTATTAATAGATTTTTTCAAAACGGGTGAAAATGCATCCTGAGGTATTAATATGCGGCGAGAGGTCATTTTTTTTCTGGCACTGCATTTGAAAGTAGAGCAGAAGCAGTGGTGTTGCTGAGTGCCGGGCAATCTTAGCTGCTGGTAAAGAGCTCAGCACTTTCCTAATGGCGGTCGTATTAAAGAGATTTGGGGGCTTATGTTACTCTCACGGCCCTGTGATGGATTTAATTTTTGCAGAGGGTCACTCTCGCTCTGCAGGACTGTCGGCTCCCTTCTCCCAAACGTTGTTTGTGGATGCACGTCGAACGGACGGAACCGAATGAAGGTCAAATTATTTATCGTATTTAGCGACTGGGCCTTCTATTACGGGGGAATTAGTTTTTTTTTTTTTTAAATGTATTAATATTTACAATAATTCAATTTGGTTTATTTTGTATAGCCCAAAATCAGAAATTATCCTCAGAGGGCTTTACAATCTGTACACATACGACATCCCTGACCTTTGACCTCACATCGGAGAAGGAAAAACTCCCCAAAAAAACACTTTCACAGGGAAAAAAAAAAGGCCATGGCAGGTGGCATCACGAAGGAGGCGGGGCCAATGAGGCCAGGCCCTTGAGGCAGGAGGCACAGAGAAGGAGGCGGGGCCCAGTGGCTGGATTCAGGAAGCAGGGGCAAGGAGGCAGGGGGGGGGGAGGGGGGGGCAGCAGTAGTTAGTCAAGTTGCACCTGCGTTTTATTGCTTTGTAAATTGTCTTTTATTTGTTCACCCAGTGTTGATAGTCTGCTCATTAAACCGGAAAATACGACATGTTTGGTGTTTTATTACTTCAGTAAAAACTTGTTTACTATTGTACTTTTCACCATTACGGTGTTTTAGTGGTTAGCAGCAGTCGGGTGGGGGGGGGGGGGGGGAGGGGGGGTCGTGTCGGAAGAACAGAGTCACTCCTCAAGTATTCAGCACTTTAGTGTGTGAAACAAATGGTCTGTGTGTTAAAGCCATGTGTGATAGGCTTTATTTTATTGTAGTTCCTGGCATTAAATCTCACACAGAGCTGAACTAACAGTTTAAGAGCACATTAGTCAAAAGACTTTCTCTTAAATCATCTCCACCTGAGGATTGCAGGGCTCCATGAAGTGTGATGCTTTCTGGGTAAACGGTGCTCTCTGGTGGAGAATAACTGAGCATGCGAGACCATTAATGAAAACAAATTTCATGCCTCCGTAATCTCGTGTATTTTTTGTCATCTTTTGCTGAGATTTAGTTTATAATTTATAGTATCCTAATATCGGCCCCACCCCTAAAAGCTAAAATATATCAGAATATGTATTTGTTATAAAACTAGAAGCCAAAGGCTTTTGATTAAAAGTTGTTTGAGGCGGAAATTTCACTCGACTTTTTATTTATTATAATTATTAATAATAATAATAATAATTTATACACAAGCACAGTTTAGGCACGTCGCATTGA